>NW_023605057.1:0-28702 GCF_014898055.3 Talpa occidentalis
CACACAAACCCTCAGGTATCAGGGAGACACGCATCTGGGGCACATCACATTGGGATGGGGATGTGTGTAAGGAGGCCACATGTCCTCATACATGACAAGAACACGCCAATGAGGATAATCATCATTATAATCATAATCAAAAAAATAAGTAAGAGTAGCATCATATATTTGCTGGCCAGAGATTAGCAGCCCGGTGCCATTTTAGATACTTATTTGCTGTTCATCAATAGCCCCATAAGGTAAGTCTAACTTGTATAGATGAGGAAACTGAGGCACAGTTAGATGAAGGATGTAGTCATTTGCCCCAACAGACACATAATCACACTAATACATGTTCTCAGAGACACGTTCCAAAAATTTAAGCACAAAGGCAGACACACAGGTGCATGAGGGTGTCCGGCTGAACTGAAGGGGATGCTGGCCGCATCAGGTGCACGGATGGTAGTGCAAATGGCCCTGCACACAGCTGTTATTGGGGAAGGATCAGGAGTGTATCCCCGCTATGCAGAGCACTGGAAAGACGGCAGACCAGTCTCCACAAGGCCCAAGCCTTTCTGGAGGGGCGGGAGGGAGGCTTTGAATCTAAGACAGACTGGGGTGGCTCTGAGTAAAATCTCTGGTAGGGAATGATCCCAGGACCCCAGTGAGGCACCAACCAGGAGGAAAGAGAAGATGCACCAAGTAACAAGACTTGACACAGGAAGCTCAGGGCCGCTGCCTGGAGATGGGTTCATCACAGCACACGGCTGCTGGGAAACCCCACTGCTTGGGTATAAGCATTAACCCCAGCCTTAATATGTGGTTCTACCCGTTGGGGGGGCGGGATGGACCACCAAGAAGTGCGACCCCCACCGACAACAACGACACCTAGTGGCAGCCATCCAAAACACACTGCTGCTCAAACTCCACCCCCGCCCCCTTGAGGGCATCTATCCATAGGATGATCTTTGGCCCAGGTAACTCCCTGGCATTCCTGGACATCGGAGGGCACGGAGGCCTCCAAAGGAATATAACAGATGTCCTGTTACACAGGGTGGATGGAAGCTCGGAAAGTTAAGAGTTGTGGCTGTATGTTGACCCCGAGTGTTTGAAGCAAGGAACTGTTTTATACACACTCACCTTGGTGATGAAGAGGCCATATCTGCTGTGTGCACACACGCCCCATTACACAGGAGAGGCCATATCGCTGTGCGCACACACGCCCCGTTACACAGGAGAGGCCATATCTGCTGTGTGCACACATGCCCCGTTACACAGAAGAGGCCATATCCACTGTGTGCACACATGCCCTGTTACACAGATGCAGGTGGTCAACCCACCAAATGTCACCCACATATTCATGCCCACAACGTGGTTGTTCTCAACCTCTGTCTCCCCATGCTTACCCGCTGGGTCCCTGAGGGGAGCAGCAGCCAGGCGGATGGAGCTGTTGACAGAGGCGAGTTGTTCACGAAGACTTTCCACCTCCCGCTGGGCAGCCTCAGCTCGCTGGGGAGAATGGGGTGAGTGTGGTTAGGGATGGGTAGAGCTGCAGAGGGGGCCTCAGCGAAGGCTGGGGTCCACCAGGGCTTGGCTGATGGAAGGGGAGACACTCGGGTTAGGCCCGTGGGAATCACTGCTGCTCAGGTGGGATGTGGTTCCTTCATGAGGTCTGGCCGGAAGACCCACGTCCCAGTCGAGCTGGGGGCCCGGCACCTGTGGGCGCTGCTCTCACCCGCCCCCGCTGTCCTGAGCTGGCGGAGGATGCCTCCGCAGGGGCTCCAGGACAGGCTGCCTCTGGTCTCTGCCCTCCACTGCACCAGCTCTCTGTGTTCTCCATTTATTTGCCAGGTCTCAGCCCCACGCCCCCACTGGGAAGGCTTCTCCAGCACTGAGTCGGACAAACACTGACTGAGCTCAGCCCTCCCTCCCGGCCCAGCTGAGATCCCGCCACCGCAGCGGCGTCTCCTCACCTGATTAGCTTTCTCCAGGTTGGTCATGATCAGGCCGACTTCATCTGCCCTGAGACAGAAAGACAGGGCCCTGAGCAGAGGCTTTTGGCAGTCACCAGGGTGCCCGCCCACCTTGCCACCCCCAGCCTGCTGACCCCCTCAGCCCACGGTCTGTGCATGGTGACTTTGCAACAGGGTGGTCCCCAGGAAAGGGGGAGGTTCCCTGCCCCACCCAAGGGAGGGTGGAGCTGAGCAGGAAGAGGAGAAGCTGAAGAAGAGACTGAGGAAGGAGCAGGATGGAGCCAGGAGACCTGGAGGAGGCGCATGGAGCCTAGAGACATGTGAAGAAACTGCGCTTGTCTTTTGGTCGTGGACTAGGTGACACAGATGTGGGTGAGACCCGTGGGGAGGTGACAATGACAGCTTTTATCTTAATGTTGATTTTGCTCTTTTCCTTCGGGGCTTGTCCGGTTGTTTGTGACCCTTTTCTGTGGGTCCCCACTGGAAGATGCTTAGACTTGTGGCAGGCTTTGGGGCCTTGTTCTGGGCCGATCCCATTTGGATGGAGTTTTACCCACGAGGGGACGGGTCACTTTGGGTGCTTCACTTAGAAACTAGACTCTTTGCCTTACCTGTATTGTTTCCTAGTTGTATTAAAGTTCCTTCCCATTAAAGTCTCCTATGTTTTGTGTTGATGCGGCGGATGGCAGAACCCATTTAGAATAGGCAGGGTTGCGGGGTTTTGGGCTGCCCCTCTCCCTGTCCTATAACAACTTCACCCTTCCTATGGGGAGAAACCAGGCTGGGGTGGAAAGAACCCACGCTGTGGGGAAATGGCAAAGGGACCCAGCACTGCATCCCTTCCAGGCAGCCTGGCTTCCATCTCCCCGAGGGGAGCACTCTCTAAAGCTGCCTGCAGAGCGACGCCCCCCCCAGCCTTGGGCCCTGCTCTGCCTGGGACACCCCGAGTTTTAAGACTCAGCTCCAATTGTCTTGCTAGGGAGTCTTTCCCAACTAGCCCCACCCAGACTGCCAGCACTAAGGGTCTCCCCTCTGCCTAGTGTGGGTGGGGTGAGGGCCAGGTGGGGTACAGGAGGGCAGTAGGGAGCATTTGGTGACAGTGAGCTGCACGCACAGGACTGTCTTCTGCACAAGCTGTTTCCACTGCCCAAGGCACCCTGCCTGGTGTTCATGTGGTCATTTACTCATCTTTTGGGTCTCATTCTGCAGGTCACCTCCTCAGGGAAGTCCTCCCTGACTACCAGGATAATTGGACCCAACTCTTGTTACTCTATCTCAGTGCTCCCCATTCTTCCCTTCATGGCCTGTACCCTGTGCCCAAAACAATGCAGGCAGACAGTAAGGCCTCAAGAGTGTCTGAAGGAATGAATTTATCATTGTGCATTCCCACCTCAGCTGATTAGGACAGGGCTGTGTGTTCCAGGGCTCAGCACAGCACTGGGGTAAACGTGCTGAATAAGTGTTGTGAACTAAGTGACATCTTAAAGTCTAAAGAAAGGTGAGGTCTGGATTGGACTGTGGTGCCAGGGAGCTGGACAGTCGCAGGAGGCTGGGGTGAGGAGGCCCCCGCAGCCTGAGGCCCAGAATGTCCATAGTCTGCGGTGGTGCATGAATGGCAGGCCAGCACAGCAGCGGATGTGCACCGCTGTGCCCATGTGGGTGGGGAGCAAAGGGTACTTAATGGGATGGGCGGCTCCAGCAGAGGGTTAGAGGAAGGCGGGCACAAGGAGGAGGCACGGCTGGAGGGTCAGAGGGGGAGGCACAGCTCAGTAGGACACGCATTTACTTGGATGCCGCTTCCTCATCGTATTTCCGGCGCAGCTCCAGCAGCTCTGTCTGCGTGGCCTTTAACGCTAGGAAAAAGTAAAGAGCCAGAATGAAGACCCGCACACCCAGAAGGTGGAACCCATTCCCAGGCCTGGAAAGCAGAGTGAAGCTCAGATTAGCGAGGAAATGAGAACTGGTGACAAGTAGAGAGTTTCCTTGCCTAGACACATTTCAACCAGTGGGAGGGATGGGGAGTGGCCGGGCCGGAGGGTCGGGGTTGGGGAGTGGGTGGTGGGGAGTATAGAGAACTATGCATCTGTGGAGTAGAGGAGAGCCACGCGAGTTGAAGGGGCTGTCTGTCCCATGTCTGGGGTATGAGTCCTACAACACCTTCAGGATACTCTAGGATCTGGGTAAGGCCTTCTACCCATAAGCTCACCCACCGAGACCTGGCAGGTGAGCGGAACAAGAAGTCAACAAACACAGGTACATTATGAAAAACGAGAGGTTCCTCAGACAATTTCTGATTTCCTAAGGAAAACTGAAGGACCTGGCCTGGATTCTCCGGTTTGCCTCAGACCCCACCCTTCCCTACTGCCTCCCTAATCCGGGCCCTGAGGGCACTCCATTTTCCACCCCTGATTTAATTCTACCTCAGATACTCTCTCCTCAGCCAAATGGCCTCTGGAGACCAGGGGTCAGATCCCCAGTTGGGTAATGTAGGTCCTTCCTCCTCCTGCCCCAAACTCCTTCTTGCCCCTGTGATGCTAGAATACCTGAGCCCAAGTTCATAGTGTCATGGTCCCTTCCACTCCTCTTTCTGGTCTGACTGGGCCAGGAAGGGGACATGAGCCAGATGCATACCTGAATGTAGGACTTTGATCTTCTCCTCCGCCTCCCCCAGTCTGGCTGCCAAAGTGATCTGTACTTCCTGAAGGCCCCTGTGGAGAGACGAGTGCTCACAGGAGATCTGCTCAGGCCTCACTGTGGGGCCTTGCCTGGGCCCTGAACAGACTTTGTACCCTCCCCGCCTCCTGCAGCCCCACCTCTGTCTTCTTAATGGGTCCCTAAGAACATTCGGACACTTGGCTGCCCCACTGTTTTGTGGACCTTGAGACTCCATCATAACTGGCCCCATTTACTTTCTGGCAGCATTTTTGGGGGCACCCAGCAGTCATCAACTTCGTTTCTCAGCCTCAGTTTCTTTGTAAAAGGGATTTTGGAAGGACTGTGCCTCAGTGGGAGCAACTCCTGCTTCCAGCTCCTTCACTGTCAGCTGCTGTTCTGGCCCCCAGGGAGGAATTTTCTCCCCTCCCTGTGTCAGGACATTGGGGTGACCAGCCCAAGTGAGAGGCAAGTCTCTCAGCCGAGAGAGCAGGGCCAGAGCTGCACTACAGGGGTGTTCAGGCAATGCCTGGGCCTCGCAGGCTCTGGGAAGGGAGTACACCTTCACTTGGCACTCATGTCCCGCCCCTCTTGGTCACACTCCCTTCCTGGCACCCCCACACACTGGGCCTGCCTTTGCACGGGCTGTTCCTTCTGCCTGTAAAAAATTCCCCTACAGCCTGGCCAGACTCCCTTTCTCACCTCCTCTGGGCTTTGCTCAGCCTGCCCCATCACCTTACTTAAACCTTAGCTCCTCACAGCCCTGTTTCTTCCCCTATTTTTCTTTATAACTGTCATCTAGCACACCATTTATTTATCTTATTCATTTGTGTCTTTACGTGAAAGTAAGCTCCAGCAGGACAGAGAGTCTAGTCTATTTCATTCACGCCCGTGTCTCTAGAACTGGGCCTGCCACACAGTAGTCGGCTCTGAAAATATGCAGAAGGATGAAGGAGAGAGGAGATGAGCACCATAGTGCCATCCAAGGAGGGCCCCAGAACTCAGCAGCAGCCAATGCAAAGGCTGTCCACTCACTGACACGCACTCCTCCGTATGGGAGTGGAGCTAAGCTGGACAGGCGTCAGCAGGCCAGGCCGCAGGCCAGAAGCTGATACTGCCTGTGATGGTCAGTGTTACAGGCCTGCCCAGTCAGATTCTAGGGCCTAGCTGTCCAGTCACATACTGGCCTAGGCGTTGTTGTGCAGGTGTTCTGAACTGGGGTTGACATCTACAGTCAGCCGACTGTGAGGTAAAGGAACAGTCTCAATCAGGTGGGTGGGCCTCGTCTAATCAGTTGCAGGTCTTTTTTTTTTTTTTTTTAAAGATTTATTTATTTATTTATACAAGCACTGGGTACAGTCAGAAGCACGGGAGGGTGAGAGAATTCACCAGAGACAGAGTGGGGAACAGAACAGGCAGACTGATGAAATGCACTGCTGAGGGGAGCAGCAGGCACGTCAGGAGAGGTCTGCGCGCCATGTGGGACCCTCGCCAGCGGCTGGGGGATCGAACAAGCACTGCAGAGGCTGCGGGCAGCTTCACAGCCCAGCGTTCAACCGCTGCGCCACCAGGTCTTAAGGCCCCAGTTGCAGGTCTTAAGGCTCAAAGTGAGGAAGAAGAAACTCTGTCTCAGGAGGGCAGTGTAGCCCCCTGCCCGACAGTTTCCGTCTGCTGGCCTGTTTTACTAAGCTGGACTTGCCAGACCTGTCCTTGAAACAGGTCTCTTTATGCATTAAAAAGAAATTCTACTGGTTCTGTTTCTCTGGAGAACCATGTTTAACACACCCCCACTTGACCCACTTTCCAGATGGGGAAACTAGGCACAGAGAAATGAAGTGACCTGTCCAGGGCTGGCCACTGTGCTGCTGAAATAGGGCGGAAATCTGGGTCTGCGCCCAGATACCAAGGGTCCTGGGCAGGGTGATTCTTCCAGCCCCACCTCCCAGCAGAGGGGGCCCGCGGTGACCCCCACTCACTTTTGTTTCTCCACCTCATTTCTCTGCAGCAAAGTTTCTGTCAGGAGGGCTTTGCTGGGAATGCCCGGGAGGCGGCTCCCCTCAGTCAGTGTGGGCCCCGCCGGAGACGGCCCCTCTCTCTGCTCTGGAGGGAGAAAAAGAGCGAGAACCACCGTGGCCTGGCTGAGTACAGCAGACGGTGCGGGAGCACCATCATTTCCCAGGCGCGGGCTGTGGGGACCTGTCACCCCGCCAGCAGGCAGCAGCCATCCACGGGGAAGTCAAGTGCCTGTCCCGCTAGTCCCAGACAGTGTACCTGGGGTCTCCCATACCTCAGGGACCTGTTCCTGCCTCCTTGGCTGCTTATTATCTTTAAGATATCATGGCACATATACATGAGAGAAAACACACCATTATACTTACTGTCTTCACTGTATTGTGCGACCAACGCCACTCCCCCCAGGACACGGCTGCACCCCAAAAGGAAGCCACCCCCCGGACACAGACTCTACTCCCCGTGCCCCCAGCCCCTGGAGCCGCCCCGATCTGCTCTATCTGCCTGCTCTGGACGATTTTCATCACTGAGTCACACGCTGCATGTCGCTCCTTGCCTAGCACCCTCCACCCGGCTGCCGGCATCAGGGCGTCATGGCCGTTCAGGCCGTCACAGCCTGGGGCGTATGGGGCACGGTCACAGTGACCGACCTTGGCTGCACCCTCCACCGGCTGCCACGAGTGGGTTGCTGTGAACATCTGGGGACATGTTTCTATTTGAGTCTCTGTTTTCACTCGTTTGGGGTACACAGCCAGGAGTGGAACTGCTGGGTCTCGGGGTCGCTCTAGGTCTAGCTTACTGAGGTGCTGCTCAGTGCTTTCCCCTCCCTCACATCTCACAGCGGCAACATGACTGAGCTTTGGTCAATGCGATGTAGCTGGCGTGATGACGCCACTTGAGGCCAGGACACTCCCACCCCCACATTCTCGTTCGGTTGGCCGGCTCATGCATTATTTTTTTTTTTAAAGACTTATTTATGCATACAAGAACTGGGGTACAGGCCAGAGGTATGGGGGTGAGAGGATTTACCAGAGACAGAGTGGGGAACAGAACAGGCAGCCTGACTGAAATACACTGCTGAGGGGAGCAGCAGGGAGACAGGAGAGGTCTGCTGCACCATGTGAGTAGCTTCCTGGCCGGGATTTAACTCGTGCTGCAGTGGCTGCAAACAGCTTCACAGTGCTGTGCTGAACCCCTTGCGCCACCAGGGAGGCCCCGGATAGCATGTGTTATTAAAGATAGAAGGCCCAGCACAGCCTGGGGCCCTGAGTGACTGCATGGAGTGCAGTCCTTCAAGTATACTAGGCCTGTGAGATGTGGGTCAGTTTCGGCAGATGTGTACCTTAACCCATCTGGCTTCTAAAATGGTAAAGTCGAGCTTCCTGGCCCTCTTCCCCGCCACTGAGGAGTCTGGCCACCGAGGACCCACAGCCCATCTGTTCATTATGGGTGTCCCAGTACCTTTGGGGCAGAGGAGCTCGGGGTGCCTCTTCCACGAAGTGTGGAGGTCTCGCCGGGGCTGCCCGCTGGGGTCGAGGCTGGGGGGCTGCAGTCTGTCGTCTAGGCCACGAGCCGCCTCAAACACAGGCACGGGGTCTGCGTGGAGAGAGAGAGGACAGGTGAGGGGGTCGCCCAACCCAGGGAGGGCCTGGTGGATCCCCCTGTGGGACTGCCATCCACAAGGGTGCCTACATGGTTTGGGGGAGCTATTGGCGGGGGGGACAGGTGCAGGTGTCCTGCATAGCAGGGGTGTGTGTGGGGGAATGACAATAAAGGCTGTTGTAAGAACTGTGTTTCCTTGATTCTGCAATACCACCTGTGGCAGTCCTGGGGCACGTCTTGTACACCTCCAGCCACGGGGTGGCCCTGAGCAAGGGCTGCCAGGCACCCTGACAACACCAACTGAGGCAGCCTTCCACGGCCATTCCAGACAGGCCTGTGGCAGTGGGGACCAGGAGCCAAGGGGGACACAGGGGAACCCCCGAGACCTTGCCCAGCACTTTGGCAGGCTGTCCCCCAGCTCCTGCCTCTCTCCATGCTGTGCCGCCCACCCGCTCCCCATTGCATGCTGGCCCCTGTAGCCTCAGGCTGCTTCTCAGAGGCCCTGCATCAGCACGCTATCATTTGCACACATGGTCGAGAAAACCACAGTCCTTCCAGGGGCGAAATACACACCTGGACGTAAGATGCTCCCCCCACCCCCCATGCCCAAACAGCTAAAAGGTGAGACACTTGCAGGTGCTTCTGCCAGGAACTGTTTCCTCTCCTTTCACCTGATGTGCGCGGCCTCCTCCTCCAGACCTAGAGAACCCCAATAACCCCAGATGGCAGGCAGCACCCTCCCGGGGACAAAACCCGGCACGGGAGGGGTTCCTGAGATGCTCCCAGCATCTCCTGCAGGCTGGCTTGGATCCAGCTTGTCTTCACAGAGGGGGAAACTGTGGTTCAGAGAAGCCAGGTGACTTGCTAAAGAGCATAGGTGACACTGGATTCTGGGTCTTTCTCTGACACCACAGAGGCTTCCTGTCCAGTGGTGCGGATATTTCAGCACAGCAGCCACAGACAGGTGCTCATGGTGGCAAGCTCCAGGCTTGCAGACCAAGGAGCTGGGTCAGGTCCAGTCCTTTCTAATGTCCTGAGCCCTTTCTTCCTGCCGGGATCTCCTGCCTGCCTCTGCTTGGCCACTGCTCTCGGCTGAGGGGCAGAGATTAAAAGCATGGACTGTGGTGTCAGAAGTGTCTGGGTCCTGGTCTAATCTATCCTTGCCTGTGGGACTGCTGTGTGCTGTTGGCAAGCAACTCTACCTCTGTGTCTCAACATGAAATTTGGTTTCATGGGGCTGTGTTGAGGATCCACGTAAAGTGTGCAACACTGCACCTGGCACAGGGTCAGCTCAGAATAAATGGAAGCCCTCGCCATTCCTGCTCCGAACAAACTGGTCTTTTCCTCTGTTCTTCAAATGCACCTTTCCGCCCCATAGCTTTTGCAGAGGCAGGAGTCTTCCAAGAACACTCTGTCCTTCCCCACACTTTTATCTGGTCAAAGCTTATGATTTTCATATTGTGATTCAGATGCCCACTTCTTCCCGGAAGCCTTCCCTGACCAGTCAGTCGTCTGATCTGAGCTCTCCCAGCTGCCTGCCCTTCCCTTCACAACACTCATTGCAGTAACAATTTATTTGCAAGTCCACATAATTAACACCCACGAGACTGCAAACTCTGTAACAAGGGAGGGTGGGACCGCATCTGTTTGTGCTCCCCCACCAGACCCCTTGGGCTTAGCACAGTCCAACTCAATCCATATCTGCCCATGGAAGAAACGGGCAGGACCTGCACACGAGGCCTTCAGGTAGGGCTGGAACAAGGTCGCTGTGTCTGATCCCTCCCGGGCCGCCTGTGTGTTTGGGGAGCGGGAGGCTTGGACAATGGGCGTTTGTGCGAGGTAAGCAGGTGCGCGGGAAGGCCGGGCGTCATCCCCTCCGTCAGCACCCGCCCCCGCCCCGTCATTAGGCAGGGCCTGCTCAGCGGGGTATGCCATTATGTCTCCCCGGGCTGATGTAATTATACATTGACATAATTAACCCAGCAAGCGCATTAGGCAGGCCAGCTAAAAATTCATCTATAATTATTTGTTGTGTGCATGCTAATGAGTCCATCTGCACTGCCTTTGTACAACACGGACAAATTAATTTACAAGTCTGGATTTTTTAATAAGTTCAAGGAAATGCTTCCTATTGTGTCCTGGTTTTTGAGAAAGGGAGAAAAAGGCGACGAGCGCTTGCTGGGGTCAGGGGCGTTAGATCAACAGGGAGGGCTCGCTCGGGGCCAGCAGGGGGGCAGGGTCCTGTGCGGCTGGGGGGGCCGGCTAGTGAGTCCAAGTCGCAGATTGCACTCTGGTGACAGGGGATGTCGTTCACCCCGGCACAGGGATCGGCATTGACGCTTCTTTCTGCTTGGAGGCCCTGCCTGTCACTGTTTCCCGCCTTGCTCGGCCCCCGGGAGGCCGACGCCGGGGAGGCCAACTTGGCAGCCTCCAGCCTCTGGCCAGACGGGCAGGGCAGGGCTGGGCAGACACTCTGTAAGCCTCAGGGGCCTTCAAGGCTCTGACTTTTCATCTCCTCTGCACTCTGGGGTAGAGCTCCCAGAAGCTGAAGTCTGGCTTAGGGCGCAAATCCCTTGGGGCCTTGAACCTGTTTCCCCCCTTATAAAGCAGGAAAACACCACAGTTCCTACTGTGGAGTTACGGGGAAGATCAAGAGAAGGCCAACAGGCAGTGTGGTTGACGGGTGTCAGCTTCAACTCCAAGTTGGGCGCGGGACCTCTCCGGCAGTTGGCTGAGTCCTTGGGGCCTCATTTCCTCCGGTGAAGTGGGGCCACATGTGGGTGATTGCAAGGCCGGGAGAGAGAACATCTGTGCAGTGAGGTGCACAGTAGGTGTTGCTAAGTGTCTGGTGGCTGTCTCCCCTTGGGGGGCTTTCTGGGAGCTGTTGTCTGCAGGAGGCTGCCCGGTGGAGACAAGACATAGCCCCCCACCATTCAGCTAGCTCGATGTGTCCAGCACGCCCACCCCAGAGCACAGATGGGGAAAGTGGGTCCTCTGACTTGCCTGCAGTCTGCTGGCGGCAGGGCTGTGACAGGGCCTTGGGTTTCTTCTCACACCATGCTGCCTCCTGGCTCCCCAGTTTGAAGGAGAGAGTGGGGGGGGCAGTTTCAGATGACTCAGCCCAAGTCAGGATGCATTTGGATCCTAACAGCTCAAGCACTTTGAAAGGGTTAGAATTCAGTTTTTACCACAACACTCTGAGCTCGGAATGCTTGTGGCCCCACTTTACAGACAGGGAAACTGAGGTGGGACATGCAGTCACTTCCCCAAGAGGAGGGAGTGAGAGCCGGCTGGCATCCGGCAGGCTGCCCCTCTGCCCCCCATACCTGGCTAGGGAACTGGAGTTCCTCAAGGGTCCCTGATGGTTCTTAATGGGGGGCACACACAGAACCCCTGGGACGCACATCAAACACTACAGCCTTAGTCCTAAAGATTCTCTGGCAGAGGTCTGAGGGCCAATACGTCTTTAAGGGAAGCAAATGGGGATTCCTCAGGGCGCAGACCTTCTCCCCGTTTCTCCTGAGGTCTCCACTTCCCCTACTGGCCAGACAGCATGTGTGGTTCTGATTCCCTCTCAGCTTCCAAGAGGGCTGTCAGTCCAGATGTCCCACCCTACACTGGCAAGGAGGGCCCGGGACTCAGCCTGGCCAAGAGGACACTCTGCCCTGAGATATGACTCCAGAGTGGATATCACGGTCCCTCCGTCCAGCTGTCTGCTGGCCTGGTGCTGCCCATGCCAATTCTCACCACTCTTCCCCACCCTTGGCCTTCTAGTAAGTTCCTTTCCTGCTTCATAATGTTGCCAGTCAGCATCTGCCCCTTGGACATGCAAGAACCTTGATGGATATACTTGCTGAGCTGGTTTTGACAGAGGCAGAACGAGGTAGGTTCGACATTGTAATGTCCCTGAGACCGAGAGGTGGGGGCAACTGAGATAGATTAACTCGAGGCATCAATTAAAAGCCAATCCCTTATTGAGAAGACACCAAAAAAGAGATACACAAAAGATAAGAACAGGTAACAACTGGGCTGTGCTGAGAGTACTTCCCGAAATTAACATTAACAGTGGTGCTGATACCATGCTTCTGGAAAGTGGCATAAACACAGGCGTCAAATTTAAGCCACCTGCCATGCTCTGGATCCCAAGCCTTGGCCCTTCTCTAGGTTTTGGTGACAGCTGCCAGGACGGTGCTCTGCCGTCCTGCGGCTGCCAGGAACGCCCCAGCCTGGTCCTGCTCGCTGTCACCCGAGCCAAGAGCTTTGTAGCCTTTCCCCCTAACTGAATTACACATGCTCATACCGTTGCAGTGTGGACACCCCCTCCCCAACAGATTCCTATTTTGGTAACATGCATAGTCGCAACTAAAACCTTTCCACTCTGGTAAAAGTTAGCAGTTTTGGCTCTGAACCTGAAACAACACAAGAAGCCACTGGTCCAATAGGTTAATTCCAAGGCTGGTAAAAATTGGGCCACAGAATAAAAGGGTGGAGGGAAACAAATGCTTAGGGTGGGCGAGGGGTTCAGGCCCACCCAGGCCTCTCCTGGCAATGGCATGGGCCGGAGGTGAAGGAAACGCACACAGCTTGGTGTGGCTGGAGCGGGATGGATGAACCCCATAGCCTGCTGCAGGGAAGGGAGGCGGGGAGAGGCTTGGGTGGTCTGTCTCATTTGGGGACACACAGTCATCACTCAGTAAATGTCTCATCAATCACCGAGGCTACGAGGTAGGTGCACAGGACCAGAGGCCTCTGGGAGCTGCAGAAGGAGAAAGCTTGACCTGAGCAGAGTTTGGTGGAAGTGAGAGCAGGTGGGAGGAGGTGAGGCAGGGCAGGATGCTGTGGGCAGAGCAATCTGGGTTCGAATCTACCTCTGCCAGTTGCCTGGGGTCTGGAGTGAAGCATTTCAACCCTACGAGCCTCAGTTCTCCTTTCTGTAAAATGGAGCCAGCAGCAATTACCAAAGCTACTGTTGAGATGTGAACAAACAAGTTTTATAAAGCAGTTAGCACAGTACCCGGTATTCAAAGTAAGCGCTCACAAAAGACATACGTAGTTCGGGCCTCCCCCGTGGCGCAGCGGTTGAGCACTGGGTTGCGAAGCTGCCCGCAGCCTCTGCAGCGCCGGTTCGATCCCTGGCTGCTCCCCGGCCACAGGAGGAGAATCCCACATGGCGCGCAGACCTCTCCTGCCGCTCGCTGCTCCCCTCAGCAGTGTACTTCGGTCCTTTTGCCTGCTCTGCTCCCCGCTCTGGCTCTGGTGAATTCTCTCACCCTCCCACGCTTCTGACTATACCCAATGCTTGTATAAATAAATAAATAAATCTTTAAAAAAAAAAAAAACATACGTAGTTCTTGGGGAGATCTGAGGGGGCAGCTCTCACACCCCAGCTCTGCTTGTGGTACTCCTTGGCTTGGTCTTTTGGACCTTGCTGAGTACTGAACCATACGATTCAGAAAATGCCATCTGTCCGGGGTGCTGTATGTCTGGGGGGCTGGTCCAGATCTTGGTGACAGGGGCCCTGTACCAGATGCCTGGCAGCTGCCAGAGAGTCTCCGAAGGCCCAACGAATAAGTCAAGGGTGTTAGACCTTGGGTTGCAGTTATGCCTGGGCCAGTCTGAGTAACAGGGAGGCAATGACAGGTAGGAAAGGACTTCATTGTGGGTCTCCTGGGAATAGAATTTCAGTAGGAAAGAAGGGAGAAGGATGCCTTAAGCGAGGGCAGGGAGACATGAGAGCCAACAGTAACACTCAGGGCTTGCTGTGTACAGTTGGGGAGGCTGTGCACTGCCAAGGGTGCGCACGGGAATTACAGTCACATTGTGGATTGAGATATTCGGTACCAATTTTTTTTGGCAGATGGCAATGGCCTCTCTAGAAGAGGGGGTGCCTTGTTCTGGCACCAAGTTGCCTGGGGTCTTAGGACTTGGGGTAGCCCCTCTTACACCATAACCGTCTCTGCTCACTGCCAGGTCTATCTTCATCCTCACGATGGCTCAGTAAGGTGGATGTTGCCATGTCTATTTTGCAGACAAGGAAATGAAGACTCAGAGAGGAGAGGAGACACCCAGGGTTGCCAGGCTTAGAAGTGGTAGAGGCAGGATTTGAACTCAGTGTACTAGACCTTCTTTTCAGTCAATGAGCCAAGCTGTTGTGAGTCAGGGCATGGGGGCAGGGGGTGGTGGTTCTTACTGTTAGGACAGAAGTACCTGACTGGGGCTCTGTCCTTGGCCTTGCAGCTCACTTGCTGTGTGACTTTAGGCAAAAAAACAAAACAAAACAAAACAAAACCAAAAACAAAAAACCAGACCTCTCTGGGCTCCCTGCTCACGTTCCTATTACAAGTGTATCACACTGCAGATCATCAGAGGGTGGCGTCCCGCCCAAGAGTGCTTTTGGCCCTGGGCTTATCCCTTCGAGCTGGGATGTTCAGGGAAGGTGATGATTAGACACCTTCCCGGCTGAACTTGACACAAAAAGTGTGAATGTGCGAATTCACAAGGCCGCCCTGGGGCAAGGAGGGAGGGTGCAGGCAGGGAAGCTGAGGGCTGCGTCCAGGCTGTGACGCCTTCAGACTTCAACCCTGGATCCCTGGATGAGTTACCCAACGCTCGCTGTTTCCCTGCCAGAGAAATGGGGATGATCACAGGGTCTGTGGCACGGGGCCAGGAGCTGGGACAAGGAGCCCCGCGGACAGTGCCCAGCACCCAGCAGACTCCCTGGAACAGGCCACCCAGCTCTCCCCTCCCGTGAGGAGTTGGTGACAGTGTCCAGGTGCTACTCCTTCTGGGCCACTGCAGCCCAGCAGGGGTGGCCGAGCCAGGCACTCCTACCGATGCCAGCACAGGCAGCTCCCGTACTACAGGACAGAACAGTGTCCCCCACATCCAGATGTTGAAGCCATAATCCCACGTGACCACATTGGGAGATGGGCCTTTAAGGAGGTAATAACGGTGAAATGAGGCCATAATGGGGGGAGCCTAATCCCACAGGATCGTATCCCCAGGAAAAGAGGAAGCGGCACCAGTATCCCCCAGCAGAGGAAAGGTCACCTGAGGACACAGTGGGAAGGCTGGGCCAGCAGCCCGCAGGAGAGCCCGCGCCCTGCTGGCTTAGACCTTGGACTTCCAGCCTGCAGGCTGGGGGGGGGGGCGGGGGGTTTCCAGTTTAAGACCCTGTTCTGAGTGTCACACCCCAGTCCACCCTGCCCCCAGCTCCCCGCCAGCCTGGCGGAGACTTTCTGGGGCAGCACTGCAGTCTGATGTCTCTCTAATCAATCCTCCTCCCGCCGCTCTCATCCCCAGGTTTTAGACCAGCACCCCTTTCTGAATGCTTCTCCTGCATCTCCTCTCATCCTCACAGGGGTCTCGCCCAACAAACCTTGCGCACATCCAATGCCATCTGTCTGCTTCCCAGAGGGCCCAAACCAATACCCGCCCCCGGGTCTCAGTGACCCACCTGTAAAACAGGGGACAGTCACAGGGTCTCTCCTCAGAGCCTGTGGATGTGACCCCATGGGGAGTGTGGGGAGCCTCAAGCAGAGTCCACATACCTGCTTCTCTCGGCCCGGCTTTGCTGAGCGTCTGTGGGGGGCGGGGCGGGGGAGGGGCAAGCGGAGAGGTGCTCGGTCAAGGCCCTAGGCAGCAACGTGGATGTGAATGGATTTATCCTCAGGGCAGTAGGTGACACATTCTCATCTGTCTCTTTCAAAGGCCCATATAAACAGGTGGGTGCCTCTGGGACTGCATGGGGGAATCCAGGGGAGCAATCCTACTCACAAGGCAGACAGGGAGCCCCGAGAGCGGCATGGACTGGGATGAACAGTGTTCCCCCAAATTCATATCCATCGGGAACTTCAGAACGTGACCTGATTTAGAAACAGGGTGTTGGCAAATGAAATTGAGTCGAGGTCCAGTAGATCACGGATCACAATCCCGTGACTGATGTCCTTATAAGAAGAGGAGGGGACACGGAGAGACACAGATTCTCTCTTAGTGCTTCTAGAAGGAACCAAGCAGCTGACACCTTGATTTTAGGCTTCTGGCCTCCAGGACCACAGGAGAACATACTTGTGGTTGCGGGACACTGGCAGGGCCTGGGAAACAGATGTTGCCAGAGCCCTTCTCCCTTGGCCTGTCCCTTCCCTGGGCTCCCGGGGCCACTGGTGTCCTTGGCTTGAGCCTCTCCTTCCTCCTCTTCTTACAAGGACACTGGTCTTGCTGGACCAGGGTCCATCCTTGCGCCCTCCTCTGAACTTAAGTCATCTGCACAGGCCACAGGTGTCACAGGTGTCAGTGGTTAGGACTTCAAAATTATCTTTTGGTGGCACCCATATTCACCCATAACATGTGGTAAGAAATACCAGATACCAACAGGGGAGGCTGGGCAGAGCGCTTGTGTGTCACAGGCCCTCAGCGTGCCTAGCCCACTTCCCTCCTGCTGCACCCCTTCTACCACTCTGGGGAGACAGGCCATGCCAGAAGAGCAAGCAAGCAGTCCTGGGCTCCAATCTCAGGTAGGTGCAGCCTGGGTGAGCAGTGGCTGTGTTATAGGACAGGGAGAGGGGCAGCCCAAGCCCCGCAACCCTGCCTATTCTAAATGGGTTCTGCCATCCGCCGCATCAACACAAAACATAGGAGACTTTAATGGGAAGGAACTTTAATACAACTAGGAAACAATACAGGAAAGGCAAAGAGTCTAGTTTCTAAATGAAGCACCCAAAGTGACCCGTCCCCTCGTGGGTAAAAGTCCATCCATATGGGGTCGGCCCAGAACAAGGCCCCAAAGCCTGCCACAAGTCTAAAGCATCTTCCAGTGGGGACCCACAGAAAAGGGTCACAAACAACCGGACAAGCCCGGAAGGAAAAGAGCAAAATCAACATCAAGATAAAAGTTGCCATGGTCACCTCCCCACGGGTCTCACCCACATCTGTGTCACCCAGTCCACGACCAAAAGACAAGCGCAGTTTCTTCACGTGTCTCTAGGCTCCATGCACCTCCTCCAGGTCTCCTGGCTCCATCCTGCTCCTTCCTTCCTCAGTCCTTCTGCAGCTTCTCCTCTTCCTGCTCAGCTCCACCCTCCCTTGGGTGGGACAGGGAACCTCCCCCTTTCCTGGGGACCACCCTGTTACAGCTGCACACCTACTGTGTGATTACCCCCATGACGTCGGGCATGATGCATTGCTCAGACCCTTTCCTGGGCATTAAGTCTTTAATGCAGCCACTGATTCATCAATGTGGGTCTGCGACTCCTAAGTGGCCTGTTCAGCCACCATTTTGTCACCTATAGTTCTAAATCCTAAGCAAGGTCAAAACGGCCTGGTCAGTTAGGTACAGGAGCCCAAGCCTGCAAGGTGCCCTTCAAATCAAAGGCAAAGCTGGATCACGCTGGGAAGGTTATGCATCATGAGGTATGACCGGGAACACGGGCGGGGTGGGGGGTGGTAGGGGGGCGGGGTTGAAGACCCATGCATAACACTTACTCTCGCCTTATACCTCAGGAGGTAGGGCTGGGAACGCCAGGAGGGTGGTGGTGGGGGGAGAGGACTGATGTGTAACAAGGGACCCCAGAAGCTGATCAGTGGAAGCCTTGTTGATAAGATTAAAACCAGGGCCGGGGGATTAGGGAGTGATCTCAATGACAATACCGAGTCATCAAGCAGATGAGAAGTGCCTGGAGGGCAGACTCACAATCCCTGATCTTCTACAGTCTTCCCCTTTCTTTAATCTCCTTCTTTCCTTTTGCTCCTCCCCCTTACAACCGATACTCTGTATCAATAAAAAGGCCAGGATCTTGCTCTTCCGCAGCATCCTGCGTTATGTAGCCTGTTCCACAACTCCCATTTCTTTATCAGTGTGGTGCTGCCTGATGCAACACATCAACACATTTTCTAGCACACCTACTATGTGTCAGATGCCATTTCAGTTGCCCAGTGTTTCCTGAGCGCCTGCTGTGTGCCAGGAAGTTCTGGCTTCTGGAGAAACAGTGAAAAAGAAAATTCCTGCCTTCCTAGGGTTGACATTCTAGATGGGAGGGTGGCCAGAGGGCAAGTAAGGCAGTGAGGGAGATGAGAAGAAAAATAAAGCAGGGATGAGGGAGAGGATGACTGGGGGTGTGGGGTGATGGTGCTAACCAAGGCATCCCATCTCCAGGGGGTGGCTGTGGGGGAGCGACCTTGATGCAAGAAACACCAGAAGTAGCCCACATTGGCCAGGAAAGGGGGGTGGACACCCCAATCGCCACCTTTACCCCTATGAGCTAGTCTGTGAGTTACTGTCCCAAAAGCACAACGTAGCTCTGTCTTCACGACTGACCCATTTTACAGGTGAGGATGTGGGGCTCAAGGGAGGATGGCAAGGTCCTGGGTGACTTTGGGGCCAGTTTTTTTTTTCTTCAAGATTTCTTTATGCATATAAGAACTGTATTTATGCACACAGGCCAGAGGTGCGGGGGGTGAGAGGATGATTTACCAGAGACAAAGTGGGGAGCAGAACAGGTGGATCTACTGAAACACTGCTGAGGGGAGCAGTGGATGAGTCAGGAGAGGTCTGCTTCGCCTTGTGGGTAGCTCCCTGGCTGGCTGGGGATCGAACTCGTGCTGCAGTGGCTGGCCAGAGGTTGACAATGTTGTCTTTAAACCCTGCACCACCAGGAAGGCCCTGGTGCCAGTTTTACCTCCCCTCCCTGGAGGCCTGTCTGGACACAACTGCTATGTGGGGGGGGGGTAGGGGGAGAGCAAGGGTGGGGTGAGAGCAGTGTCTGAGCCTCCAACTACTCGTTTCTGGTCTGAAAGCCTCTAAGCTTCAGCTACCATCCCAGAGCGTGGGAACACCCACACTGTGAGGATGGGGCCTGGGGCAGACAACCCCCACAGTATGGTGGCCAAAACGTCTTGGAAAATGACATTCTTCACCTCCTCCCCAGTCACATGTGCCAGGCACTTTGCATGGATCTGTATCTCATTCAATCATCAAACGAACCAACCAAGTGAGTTATCACCCCCAGTTTCCAGAGGTGACCCAGCAGAGGAGAGTCACTCTGTCACTCCCAAGGTCACTGAGCCAGAAAGAGGGGGAACTTATGCTGAACCCAGGGCAGCCACAGCACCAGGCGCCAGACCACTCACCAGCCTCATAAAGGTCCCCACCCTCACCTGTCCTGGTGGGAATCTATATTTTTTTTAAAACTTAAATATATTCTGGAGTAATAAGCAGGATCTGTAAACAGATCTTTCCTTGGCTCTGCATGATAAACAGACGGTGCTTTGACCATAAAAATAAACACAACGAATAAGAACAAACAGAAAAAAAAACTGATGTTATTAAATTCGAGTCACACCCATTGCCTGCCCAAGATCTTGAGCCTGAAGCCGGCTCTGCCAGGGTTAGAAGGGGGACTCATGGGTGGTCTCCAACTAGGAGGAAGCAGACCCCGGGAGCAACCATTCACTTTCAGTGTTATACACCGAGACTGCTCTGATGCCAGATGACCTCACTCCGGGAAGTGCTGGTCCCCGTAGACCCCCAATCTACAAAACTACCTACGTTTCCCCCCCGTGCCCCCCATATCTGACACCTTCATATCCTGGCGTCAGGAGAAGGGACAGGGCCTCCCTGCCGTCCTCATCTGCAGCCAGGCAGCTGGGCTTCTGCCAGGCTCAGCCCTTCCACGGAACCTCCCAGCCAGACACGTGGCGGCCCAGAGTCTGGGGCGGGACTCTGCTCCTCCACTTCGCTCCTGCAGCCCAGACAGTCAATATATAGATGAGGGCAGTGGCAGCCGGCATCAAACGGCCTCAGATCCCACCTGAATCACAAAGCCAAAAACAGGGACCCCAAATCAGAAGAGTTTGACACAGCAAATCCTTCGCATTAATCGAGCACGCTGGCAGACACGGCAGATCAAACAACCGTCGGTGGCAGGTCCTGGCAGGCGCGGGGCAGGAGGAACACCCTGGGAAGCCGAGCGCCTTTGTCTTATGGCCATCAACTTGGTCTTTATGCATAAACTGCTTAATAAAATGACTAATTCATTTTGGTTACTAAACCCCTGGAGGATACTGGCAGTGGGTTTATAATATTTTAATACCACACCAGGCATTCCAAAGGCACCGTGGGGGAAGCTGGCCCAGATCCCCGGGTTCCGCCTTCCGCCACTAGCTGATGCTCTTGGTGTTTTTTCCTCTCGAAAGTGCCTTTGGGGTTAGAGGAGCGAGCTGGGAAGCCAGGAAAAGCTGTCTCATTCCTCCCACCATGTCCATCTGAAGGAAAGTGCATTCAGAGCTTTTTTAGGAAAGCTGAAGCCGGAAAGGCTGTCCGAGAGGCTGTTGAGAAACATATATGCAGAAGGATGCACGCGCCCCTCCAAAATATCTCGAGACAGAAGCCTTCCCCCATCTGCGCCGGGCTGCAGGCGCCCGTGGGTGGGAGGCTCAGGCACCGAGACTCGCGTTGATCCTCGAGTCTGAACTTTGGGACGGCATATGGGTGTGGGCCCTTACATGGTGGCGAGCCAGGTGTGGCCCACGCTCTTGTCCCCCCATGGCCAGGGCTGCTTTGGGGGGTCCCCTGGCTTTAGCCAGGGTGGAGGGGGTAAGAACGGCGCCACCAAGAGCAGACACTCAGCTAAGACTACACTTTTCACCTCGCTTCATTTTCGCAGCGTATCAGGAAGGGAAGCGTGCTTTTCAGAAGAGGAAACGGGGGTTCAGGCAGGAGGAGTCACAGGGTGCAGCGCTGCACTGATGAGCTGCCTCGCCTGCCCTCCCTTTTGAAAGGAACAGCCATTATTGAGCACCTACAGGGTACCAGCATCATGCCAGATGCTTTCATTTGACCCTCTTCCAAGGCTCAGCGAGGAGGAGTGCAGCGTGGATGGCGGCCAGCGGGGAGGGCACTCCTGGCAGAGGAAATGAGCAAAGGTGTGGCCGGACCTGGGACAAAGCCGTCCATAGTTAACAACCATCTTTGGGAATATCTACCATCCTTAAGCGTTCCCATTTTTATGGGTTAAATACCCTTTTCTGCTCCCCTGACTCCTAAAGGAACAACCTGACAGAGGCTCACTGGGCAGAAGGGGAAGGAGAGGTGGACAGGTGGAGCTTCTCACGTTACTATAAAATCTGAGCTCGCTCCATCTGTGAAGGAGGCTTATCCACTAGATGGCGGTAGAACTAGTCATTTGGTACAAAACAAAGCTAAATTCTTAACCTCCCTCACTGCTTCTATCAATATTTATTTCAGATGGTTCAAAGATTCAAATAAAAGAAATTAAGATAGCAAAAGTACTTAACAAGCCCTAAAATTTGATACAAGAAGGGGTTTAAAAATATGACATAGAATCTAGAAGCCAAGAAGCAAAGGTTTGGAAAGCTTCCCTACTATCTTCAAAATATATTTGAATGGATGCTATATACAATATACAAGAGACTTTATAAACAAACCAGAGAAACAAAAGGCAAACTAGAGAAGAAGATCTGAAATGCATCTACCAGGACAAAGGTTAATATCCCTAATATACAAAGAGCATCCGCAAATCACTAAGATAATCATCTCTCAGATGGAAAAATGGAATAAGGATACATGAATCAAAAATTCACAAAAAATACATACGAATGGCTCATAACATAGGAAAAGATAATTAGTGTGACCAGAAAAATAAATGAATGCAAAATAAATCAGCTAGGAGAAAAAAATTCTTATTCTTTTGGACCATGATTCTGGGTTTATGGCCACCATATATTTTCCTTCCCAAACTTTCCTCCTTGTCCTTGGAACTACAGGACAGAGCCAATAAGCTGTGCTTCAGGGCACCCCAAAAGCCAGTGTTGGAGAGGTGAGCTCAATAAATTACAACACAGCCACACAAAAGAGTGTTATACATGATAAGGCAGAGTTACTCAGAATTTGTAAGCACATAGGGAAATACGGATGCTTGTGGTGGGTGAAAGGACTAGTGCTCAAAATAGTACAAGTAGAACGAAAGCCCTTTCTGAAAATGTGCAAGGGAGAAAGATCTGAAAACCAACCCAAAATGTTCCCACTGCGTTTCCAAGTGTAGCTTTCCCTCCCTTCTACTTTTCTGAATTCTGAAATTGATGGTGCCACATTTAACATTTATCACTGGGAGAAAAATGTAAAACCACTAAACATCATAAAGCATTTTCCTACTTCAAAGACTTGGTAACCCCGTTGCCTAAACTGCTCACCCAACGTCCTTGACAACAGACAGACCCTGTGAAACCATCAGCCAGCGCTTCCAGTTCATACAACTTACACCCTGATGTCAACTTTGCAAGGGCAGCTACAACCAGACCCTGCTAAGTGCTTCCACGCATAGTGTATTAAATCCTCATGTCCACCAACCAGCAGCTTCTATTATTATCCCTCTGTTAACCACACAGACATCAGAGCTCAGAGAGGCTCGGACCCCTGCCCAAGGTCACACAGCTCAGAAATAGCAATCACAGGGCCCCACCCAGCTGTGTCTAACACGGCTGCGGCCGAGCCCCTAAACTGATCAGTGTTAACCTCTCCCGAAAGAAGGAACAGGGAGAGACATCCCCTCCCGTATGGGGTCTTTAAAAACCAAAACAAGGCAGGAAAAGACCATTTTGAGACACTCACCTCTTCTTCAGCAATGCTCGTCTGCCTGTCTTCTTATTTACTCTTTCTTTGGTTTTACCATTCTCTCTCTCTCTCTCTTTCAGTCTCTCTCTCTCACTTTCTCTCTCTCCCTGCTTTTAACTAATCACTCAGTTAACAAGTTGGCTTTCTGAAGGTTGGGTCGGTACCTAGTGACTCCGAGCACGATAAAGAAATCAGCCGTCACCAATACAGAAGTCAGAAAGGTTTAAATCAAATCATCCTCCACAACAATGACATTAATTATGCTTTTAACACGTTTTACTGCTTTTTTTCTCACTTCACGCCACATCTGTGTGAACAATATCCAAAAGATTTACGGTTTTCTTTCGTAATTACAGACATACAGGCTGCACACTTATCAAAATACTTGCTGAGCAATCACGCTCTATCGCATTCTCTGCCAAAGATTTGTGTTGGCAGTAGTCATTCAAAACAAAAATGTTGAATCAGGACTTGTGTGGCTTCGGGGGTGTGTGTGTGTGTGTGTGTGTGTGTGTGTGTGTGTGAGAGAGAGAGAGAGAGAGAGAGAGAGAGAGAGAGAGAGAGCATTTCGACAAATAATTTGCCTGTCAAAAAATATAAAAACAGGAGTGTGTGCACCCTGGCAAAAATGTCCAGGAGTGTTATTTTTAAGGAGGGGTTGAGGGAAACGGGAGGAGGACAGTGAGCTGAGAAGCTCGGAGCCCCCAAAACACATCTGACATTTGGTTCTTGTGTCTGAGGATAAAATTTAATGAGAACAAAAATATGTCTTCCTAATTCCCCTAAGAAATCATTAAAACATTTTGTTATTCTTAAATGTCTTGAAAATGAATTAGAGCCCCTAAAGGGGCCATTCGTACAGCGTCTTCATCCTCACTCTGCGGCTCCGTGACAGCTGGGATGTACGCCTCCCCCACCCCTCCATTTCTGGGGAGCGGAGTTGGGACATCATAGGTGTGGAGTCAGCACTGGATTTGGAAGGACACTTTGGGGAGAGGGGTTAGAGGGCACAAGGACCTTCTGGAAAGTTCTGTGCCCATGTGCCATGTTCCCGACTGGTAGTGTGGTTCTGGCTCTGGTATTGTGTGAATAACTCTATGTCCAGAAAGATGAAGGTCACGTAGGGAACTCCAGAAATGATGCCTGTTTTTCAAAGGGTCTGTAGCCCCTCCTCAGGCCCGAGCAGTAGAGTTGCTGCCGCCCAGGTTTTGGATGACAGATTACTGAAGCAACGGTCTGTCACCTCTGTCTCCTAGAATAAAGCCCCCCAAGGGCTGAGCCGATGCTTGCATCTGCAGACCCTTGGCTTGTTCCCAGAGTCTAGTGAGTGGGAGGAGCACAGTAGGTACTCAATAAGTGCTATCCCAGCTAGTAAACATGTGACAAGCAGAGGCTTTAGTTGAAAAAGTGCCTTTCAAACAAACAATCCTTTCTTTTCTGCACCCGAGTCTTATCTCTAAATCAGCCAACAAGCAATTATTAGGCACCACTGTGTACTGGGTTCTGAATATACAAATTTGGTATGACTCAGTCCCAGGCTTGGAGAATTGCACATCTCCTAGGGAAGCCAGACATGTAATTGATAATGAGAGTAACCAATACTTAGCAGGTGTATATTATGGGCCGCACACACTGAAGCCTCACAACTGTACACAGGTGCTGATATTAGTTCCAGACTACAAAGGCGGAGACTGATGCTCAGCGAGGTGAATTAATTTAAGTTGTACAGACGGGTCTGGAACCTGATAGGAAGTATGCGCCATCTCAGGGCTGCCCCCTGGAGTTACAGACAAGGTACTGCAGGGTCCGGTGGATGAGCCCCCGTGGGGGCTCCGAGCAAGCACCTCTGGGGTTTGCACTGAGTTACCTTCCAGTGCACTTGTCGCTGAAACTACAGGACCCGAAGGACTGAAAAGGGTGGGAAATAAGAGGGTATATTTTTCTAAATTTTTCCAGATACCTCTGCTGAGGGTGAGATATTTATAGGCAAAAAGGTGGATAGGAACCCTATGAAGGGACATCAAGGACCCGATAAAGGACTGGGGGCTGTCTGGGTGCAAGGAGTAAGCATAGCGGGGTCTCCCCCAAGCTCCACTAGTGCTAAGCAAACTACTACCTCTGGCTCCCATTCTGGGTGGCAGAGGATGGGACATCGGAAAAAAGGGACACTTTGCAGACGTATATAATGTATCAACCGATCTTAGACACACAGGTGAATGTTCTCAGACTGCCACAGCTCTGTAACCCACCCAGAGGTCCTTTTCAGGAACTCATGGCCCCTCCCTGCCCCCCAAGAGTATACTCTCTCTTGACTTCTAATGGTACAGGTTCAATTTTTTTTTAAATTGAGGTAAAATTTCTGTTAAAATGAAACTTACCATTTTAAAATGTACAATTCACAATTCAGTGGTTTTAGTACATTCACGATGTTGTGCAATCACCATCTTTACTTAGTTCCAGAATCCTCTCACCTGCCCCAAGGGAGTCTCGCACCCATTAACAGTCATTCCCTATTCCTTCCCCCAGCCCCTGGCAAGCATCAATCTGACTAATTTCTCTAGATTTGCTGTTTTGGACATTTCAGGTAAACGGGAGCCTATGCTGTGTGACCTTCACGTCTAGCTTCTTCACTCAGTGTCGTATTTTGAAGTTTATCCACATTGTAGCAGATGTCCGCACTTCATTCCTTTCGTGGCTGAATAATATTCCATCGTATGGAACTGATCACATTTTATCTTTCTATTCATCTACTGATGGACCTTTGGGTTTATTCCCCCTTTTGACCATTGTGAATAGTGCTGATGTTGATTTGTGCCTGTTTTCACACTTCATGTCGATGGAGTCATATAGTACACACTCTTTTGGGTTTGACTTACTCTCCACATCAAGCTTTTGAAGCTGAATGTGTCACATTGGGGGAAATAGTTCTGGTCTTTTCTCTAGCGCCTTCTGCTGGTGGAGCCCTGGGCACCTTCTGCCCTTTATGGCAATGGGGTTGGGTTTTCTGCACATAAGAGATTCAGTTTCCCAAAAAGGTCCAGATGGAAGAGCTTGCCAGGAGCTCCCCAAAGCCTCTAAAGTCAATGGGGGGAAATGGAGAAGCCATGTGCAGACATGTCACATTACACTGGGTGTAGATCCCGAGACCCCCACAGTCCCACTCATGGAGGGTCCAGCCTCATCCGGAGGTCTTGGCTTGTCCCCAGACCCCACTGTGAGGAAGCCCCGTGTGATGGTCTGAACGGCAGTTTCTTGTTCATTATTTATGGTTCCAGTGGTCTTACCTGGCGCTTCAATCAACTGCTTGTAAACACTCAGGAACGCGGCCTCAGCCTCCTGACTTCGCTTACTAAGGGCCACCACCTTCGGAAACAAGAGAGAGAGTCACGTGTCACCATGGCATCTGAGTCTACAAGCAAATCTGATCAATTCCCACATGGACAGACGTGGGATGGAGGGGAGAGGAAACGGAGGGTCACAGTGTGGAGTCAGTGAGTCCAGGTTCAAACCCCAGCTCCACGCAACCCCGCCACTGTGTGACCTTGGGCACATCACCCCTCCTCTCTAAGCCTGTTTCCTCATCTGAAAAATGGGGCTAAATGACAAAGCCAACTGCCGAGGGTTGTTCTGGGCTGACAAGAAGCTGCATGTTAAGGGTTAGCACAGAAGTGCTTGATAAATGCCCTTGACTGTTGAATACACGGTCAACTGGGTGACCCAGTGGTGATGAGCTACCCCCACACGCCTATTCGAAGCTCTTTCTGGGGCTCAGCACTATCTCATCCTCCACTCCTGACTATGATTCAGGATCCTGGCTCTTGGTGGCCAACCCCGTGGCATAGGCCTGGGGTGCTCCTGGCACCCACCGGCTCCCTTTCTTATCTCCTCAAGGAACTTATGGGACGGAATGACTTTACTCTCCCTGCACCCATCTACCTCTCCCGCCTCACAGTCCAAGTGATGAATCTAGCGGAACACCTACTTGTCAGTGACTTGTCTTCGGAGCTGGGTTTTTCTTACGAATCCCAGTGAACCCCACTTGGGTGGTGTATGTGTGTCTGTTTTTAATTCCTCCCAGAACGAAGTTCTGTGAGCACATTCTCTAGCGCATACATGGTGCTCAACATTATCTGTTAATGAACAAATCCAAGGGGTTGCACTAACTCGGGTCCCGTGACACCACCCTGGAGAAACAGCAGGGGCCAGTCGTGCGATGCTCCATTCACAGAGGCAGACTTGAGTAGCAGAGTGAAACCCCAGTTTCACCACTAAGGAGCTGTGTGCCTCAGGCCGGGTGGTCACTTCAACCCCTGTACCTTGACGTCCCTTCTGTAAAATGGGACAAACATGACATCCTCCCTCAGAGGGCTGCTGGGAGATCAGGCCATTTAATACAGGAGGATTCCTTGCAAAACTCGAGACATGCATCAAGCCCTAGAATATCTCTGGGTATGAAGGACCCTTTCCTTCTTGCCTGCAACTGAGGTTCGGCCCAGGGCTGGGTGATGAACCTCACCGCTCGCCTCTCTTGGCGATATGAGAAAGTCCCCCATGTCCAAGCAGGGTGGCACACACTCTGGGAAGAAGCCTGAAGTCACAGTGGTTCCTCTAAGGCTTCAACAGGGCAGACAGGAGCTCACGTGGTCCCTAAGTTCTGGAAACGTGGTGGGTTCCAACCGCGGTGCACCATGAAAGCAAACGACGCATCAGGTTTCAAAACTCAGTACGGAAGAGAAAGTACAACAGCTCCCGGCATGGTGCATGTGGATTATTACATGTGGAAGCGATAACATTTCGGATATATTGGGTTGAATAAAATCTATTATTCAAATTCATTTCGGACCTCCCTGGTGGGCGGCAAGGGGTTAGGACGCAACCTATGAGGCGATCCACAGCCCCTGCAGCGCGACTTTGATCCCCAGCCCGCCGCCAGGGAGCAGCCCACATGGCGCAGCAGACCTCTCCTGTCTCGCCCGCTGCTCCCCTCAGCAGTGTGCTTCGGTTGATCTGTCTGTCCTGTTCCCCGCTCTGTCTCTGGTGAATCCTCTCACCCCTGCACCTCTGTCTGTACCCCAGCTCTTGTACACTAAATAAATCTTTAAAAAAAAAAATTCATTTCACCTGATTTCCTTTGCTGGTTTCAATGTAGGTACTATATAGTGTAAAATTACATCTGTGATAACACTATTGTTCAACTGTCAACATGGCTTGAGGTTTTTTTTTGACAAAGTCCATATTGAATATGTACCTCTAAGAGGGGTAGAGAGAAATGTGTGGTGGGTGCTAGGTAAGCGATTTTACAAAAGACCAGTAACAAAGCTCCCTCAACACTCCGACTGTTCTGACAATAGTCTCTGGTCTTACCTTCCAGAATGAATGATGGTCTCTCATTCATTCAATGAACACTTTCTGAGCACCTGCTATATGCTCTCTCGCTGTCTGGGCTGAGACCTTTGCCATGCAGTCCCACCCTTCTGGGTGCCCCCAGACTAGGGGGGAGACCGACACAAAGCAGAGTCCCCAGAGAATTCTTTCATTACAAGTGCTACATGCTTCAAGGGGAAAGTACTGGGGACTCAGGATGTGTAAACTGCAGGGAGGCTGACCTAGTTTGTGGGGTGGGACATCAGGGGAAGATGGTGGTGGACAGAAAGAATGTTCTAGAATCTAGGCAAAGGGGACATCACCAAGTGTGGGCAGATTTTTATTATTATTTTTTTAAATTTTTTTATACAATTGCAACCCCCTTATTTTGACCTCAATCCCTCCTTTCCCTGCCCCCGCCCCCATAGTGTGTCTCTGGTTCATAGCTGTTTGTTGATTTTGATTTTTTTCTTTCTTATAGTTATTCTCAGATTTT
>NW_023605058.1:0-28683 GCF_014898055.3 Talpa occidentalis
CTTCGTGCACACCTATGTCCAGTGCAGCACTTACAACAGCCAGGTTATAGAAACAACCTAAGCGCCAACACCAAAGCAGTTAAGAAGATCAAGATGTGGTATATACGTGCAATGGAATACTTCTCAGTTGTGGGAAAAAAAGATGAAATGTGGCCATTTGCAACACTTCAGAATTTTCAATTAAGTCAGTAAATCACTATTAAATTCTAAAAATATTTTCTTGGGTAATAACAAGTTAAAAATGGCATGCACTATTTTGATCCAAGTTTTTTCTACAATGATCAGAAAAGTATCCTTGCCACTTCCACTGCAGATAAATACTAAGATATGGCCATTAACCACCTCACTATATCAACAACCTTGATTGACCTTGTACCATGCAAGTTTGCACAGACCAGTCTTCATTTCCATCCTCTCACTCCTCTCTCTTCTCTCCCATTTGCCTTTACTTTAGCTAAAATTAATCAGCCCAGCAATAAGATACAGTAGAAGGCATATTTATTTTAACCTGCTAGCTCCCATATCCTCACTGCTTGCCCCTTCACCAGAGCACAACAGGACTAGTAAAGTCACTTTCAAAAATGCAACTTGTCTTCCTGCTGAACATCAGGTTTTGCTGTGCTCTGACTCTGGTTGTTATTCCTGGAAGTAGGCACATGTCTGCAGCTGACCCCAGTAAACCATCCGCCATGATGTCTCAGTGACTAGTCTAGGCTGGTAAATGACCCAAGACTGAGAAGAGGGCAACCCACTTGGGCAAACCAAGCTTACGCCACACAATCCTAGCTGGTGCTGATGTCCTGGCCTGATTATACTCTCCAAAGTGTCCTGTGACGGACAACCTGGTCTCCCCATGTGTAAGGCAAGTTTCTCAACCTCAGTACAATTACTTGGAGCTGGATCATTCTTGGTTGGAGGAGGCTGCCCTGCGCGTTTCAGGGTGTTTTAGCTGCATCAATGGCCTCCACTCCCTGGGTGCCGGCAGCACCTCCCAATCAGGACAACTGAAAATATCACCAGCTGGTCAAAATCGCCCATTGGGGAACAAGTGCTCCAAGGAAAAGGACTACCTGTTCTCTGGGATTCCAGAGCAGTATGAAAGATGTGTGTGTGAAGCGATGCCACTGGGGCAGAGCACCACTCTGCAACCCAGCCAACCCAGGGACCTGTCAGCGACGCAAAAACACAGTCTGAGCCCCCAGGGCCAGGGGTACCTACAGCAAGCCCCGCTCGTCAGGGCTTCACTCGCACGAGTCAAAATTTTTCTTTGGGGCTTCAGCTAGTAATTTGAGCCCGGTTCTTCTCAGGTGCAAGGGGCAGCGATGAACGAGGACACACAGTAGGTGTGATGCCAAAAACCTGTCGGTAACTGGTCTTTGAGCAACACAGGCTGAGCCGCACAGGTCACTCACAGGCTGGTTTTCTTGTAAACTTACGGGATGGATAAATACAGGAGAGTACCAAAGTCAGTTTCTCTAACGATTTTCTTAACATTTTTTCTCTAGTGTATTTAATGGTAAGATTACCTATAACATAGAAAATACGTGTGAATCACCGGCTCATGTTATCATGAAGGCTTCCAGTAAAGAGCAGGCTATTGGCCCCTAAGTTTTGGAGGGAGTCTAAGGTTATACACAGACTTCTGACTACACGGGGGGTCAGTGCCTCTAACCCCAGCAATGTTCACGGGTCAAATGTAATTGTAAACCTATTCTATATGCTGTTCCCCGAGACGGGCCAGCTATTCTAGTCCTGAGGACACAAGCAAAAAACTGGTCCACTGAAGTCCTGGAATCTCTGCCTCTGAAGAATCCCAGAGATTCTTGAGGACAAGCTGTGTGCCTGGATTTGGTGTTTATCTGATGGAAAGAGAAGGGCTGTCTACACACCCATGCACTGGAAGAGTTAGTTTTTCTTAAGCATTTCTTTCTTCTAGGAATTAGTTCTCCAAATAATGGGAAAGTAGGTAGTTACCTAGAAAACAGGAAGAAAAGCTATTTTTAGATCACAGATAATTGCAACAGTTTGAACTCTCACAGGTCCTACTCCTCCTCTCCTCTCAGGACCTGGAGTCCTAGAATCCTCCCAGATGTTGCCAGAAGGTTTTCTTCTCTGCAGACATCCAAAAAGCAGCAGTGTGATTCCTCTGAGTTTGAACAGAAAAATCAACGGTGTCTCTCAGCGGAAAGGAAAAAGTGCTTCCGTCATACACTTTTCTTCAACCAAGATTAAGGACTGTTTGAATTTAAAATATTCAAATTGGTAGAATAAAGTCTGGAAGAGACATTTCTTGGTGTCCTGAGGGTTCTTTATCCTGCATTTGAGCTGGTCCATTCCCTCCTGTTTTCTGAAACATTTCTCCTCCCTGGTTTGGGAGAAAAGGCTCCCTGTGGCCTGTCTCTCAGTGGCTACTGCTCTCAAATACAGTCAAACTCTCCCTCAACTCTCCCTGAAAAGCTCAGATTTCCCTGAACCACCCTGTCTCTCTGGGCCAGTTCACTGTGCAATTGATGGTGCTGCTTCCCATCCATAAGCTGTTTCTGTTCCTAAGATTTGGCCTCAAAAGGAAACAAACTGAGGAATGGGTGAACTGCCTCTCTCAAAAGCACCTCCTCCTCAACACATCCAAACCAAAATATGGATCCTCTCCCCACAAACCTGCTCTTCCGGCTAGACAGCCTCCAGCAGCAGTGCTGACTGGCACAGACTGTAAGGGAGGAATCACCTCGGATGTCTCCTTCCTCCGGGCCCCAAGGCCAATCACCCCCTAAGTCTGCTACAGCCTAGAAATCCTGATTCCTTGAGAATTTGCCTCTAGCTGGCAGCTGACTTCCATCGCTCCAGCCCGGCTCTCCTCAGTCATCCTCAGCACCTCAGGGATCTGTAAGTCCTTTCTAATGCGCACTTCGGAGAATGCCAATCCCCTTCTCAGAAGGTTTCAGTCCATCCCAGCTGTCCTGAGAAGGAAGCCTGAAGTCCTTAACTGGCTCACAGACCTTTCAGATCCACCCCAGCCTCACCCCCACCCCACTCCCCGCTACCTGGAGGCTGCAGTGATGCTCTCTGGCCCCAGGATGCCTTTCCCTGTGCTTGGAGAATGCCTCACTCTCTGCATGGAAAGTTCCCACTTCTCAGAAGTTACTACTGACTTGAAGTCTTCTTTGACCCTCTACGCTAGCCAGTCCACTATGGTGTGGCTTCAGCCTACAATTTTTTTTTTTTTTTCTGGCTTCAGCCTACAATTTTCAAGCAAAGATCTTCAGTAATATGTTGGGTTTCAAAACACTTACAGGTGTTTTCTTTAGTACAGGAGAGGCTTATCTTCAGGCCTGTTTGTCAAAATATTCTTTGTTTGGAAGAGAGAAGGACGTGTTCACCGGCTGAATACAGTCGCTACTAGTAAAGTCACAATGTGCTCAAGCTCAACTAAAGGAAGGTGGGACAGTGCTCTTTCAATGTCAACGGTCACCATCTTCCAAGAGCCGGACCTCCCAAGATCTGTCACTACGTCTTGTGAGAATGAAACTCCACCACCCCACGAGGGCAGACCAACTATTTCCATTTACTACAAAAGAAACAGAAAGCTGGGCACTGAAGGTGCCAGTAACTTGACAAAGTCACACTACTAGTAGGTGGTGGAGCTGAGCAGCAGCCATCCTGGTTCAGACCTGAGGTGACATTTTTCTGGCCCCACTGCTTCCCTCCAGTCACACACCTCACAGTGACTCACTGCCAGAAGGTGACGGGAGGCCTGCCTGGCACCCAAGGACAGACAGCGCCTGTGGGGCGACAGGTTAACTAGGAAGAAGTCACACTCACTGCTGAAATATTAAGTGGCACAGGTCTGACATCTACCTCAGGGAACAGAGAGGAAATTCGAGTTCAGCCAGGGAGGCAGGCCTAGCAGAGCTGGCAATGCAAGTATGATTCTAGTTCATCTCCTGGCTTAAAGAGAAGTCTGCCCTGAGAAGGTAAAATGTCAGGTGTAGGGGAGCGGGGTGGAGTGGGGTGGGTGGGTGTGTGTGTGTGTAAAAAGAAGTCAAAGCTTTTTCAATACAAAAGCATCCCCCTGACCTGTCCTTAAATGGTGCCCTTTTGGTGATTCCTGTTTGCTCAAGGCCACAGGACTCCAAACAAGTCTAATAATCCAACTCATCCGACCTAACTGGACTGACGGTCACCAGCTTCCTAATAAGACTAAGCACATTGTATTTACGACTAAGCACGTTGTGTTCCTCTTTGCATCCGGGTATTGGAAGTCCAATTTCAATGACGCACAAAGGCTTTTCCCCATATTTTGTTTTTGACCCATACCAAGTATTTCTTAGAATCCTGAAATGTACTTCTACAAGTTCTGATGGACCAGACTACACAGAAAATATAAAATCAGAAAGAAAACATGTGAAATGTCTTCAGGAATCATTGTTTACAAACTGTGGTCAAGCAAGTGATCCCAAAATAAATTACAGTAAGGCTTTCATACTGACTACTCCCGAAATGCCCTGTTTCACAGTCCAAAACACTGCATGGACTGGGCCTCCCTGGTGGTGCAAGGGGTTAAGTCTCGGCACTAAGTCTCAGCACCATCTGTAGCCACCGCAGCACTAGATCCCTGGCCAGGGAGCTGACCCACATGGCACAGCACACCTCTCCTGTCTTGCCCACTGCTCCCCTCAGCAGTGTATTTCATTTCAGTAGATCTGCCTGTTTTGCTCCCCACTCTGCTTCTGGTCAATCCTCTCACCCCCACACCTCTGGCTGTACCCCAGTTTTTGTATGCATAAATGAACAAATCTTTAAAAAAAAAAAAACACCGCATGGACATAAGGTTCACCAAAGAGCATCTAACATGTCTTTTTATAGAATGCTTTTTTTTTTATTTTTGTTTGCTGATACAACTGGTACATAAACAATGAGAGAATTCACCAGAGCCAGAGCGGGAGCAGAGCAGGCAAAGGACCGAAGCACACTGCTGAGGGGAGCAAGGAGAGGTCTCGCCATGTGGGACCTTCTGAGCAGCATCGAACCGAGAGGCCGCGCGCAGCTTCGCATCAACCGCTGCGCAAGGCCCTAACATGTCTTGATAGAACTACATATCAACCATCAAAGTCGTTTTAAATGTGCACTGTCAGCACATAGTTGAACTAAATCAGGTAAAATTAATACATGCATTCACGTGGACAAATTTGACAAGCATGATGTTGACGGGTAAAAAAGTTGCAGAAAACAGTATGAAATCATTACAAGAAGTCTGAAAACATGCAAAACACTTTTATTTAGGCATATACACAGATGTAGAAAGAGACCTGGAAATACTAAACAACAGACCTGACATATATGCTACTTCCTAGGGAGAAGGATGGTTTGCTACTGGGGACAGACAGAGGGGAAGCTTTTCTTTCTTAAACTGAGAAGCAAATACAGAGAGATTAGGAGATTCTTTCCAGTTTTTTTATTTCTCAAATATCTCCTATTTTAAAGGAAAAGGGCTAATATTAAATGAGAACAAAATTAAAACTCATTGTAGTAAAGGGTGAGCCGAGCAGTCCAGAGGAAAGGGACTCTAAGAGAGGAGGAGGTGCGAGAGTTGAGTCAGAGAGAGACTGAAGGGAAAAATGACTTTTTTAATGGAGGTCTTGCATGTATTCATTGCTCCTAAATCAACCCAATGTCTGCATGTCAACATTTACACAAATTGGTGATTGGTTTTATGTGCAATCATCATTGCAGGAGGCCTTATAATCCAGCAAATTTTTAATCATGATCCTTGTGCTGTGTTAGTAATACACACACATTTCAGATAACCAAGATTTATCATAATAACTTGCCTGACTCAGAGCACAGTTACAACCCTTACAGACAGTTTATTGTCTGTGGTTTAGGGTTTTGGAGTTAGACAAATGTTGGCACATTCCACCACTGACCAGCTGGTCATCTGTACAAGCTACTAACCTCCCCAAACTCAGTTCTCTAACCTATAAAATGGAGCACGTGTTAGCCTATCTCCTTGGGTAAGTCTTCACTTTAATACAGTGCCATGGGCCTCCCCGGTGGTGCAGCAGTTGAGTGCTGGGTTGCGAAGCAGCCCGCAGCCTCAGCAGCACCCACCGGTTCGATCCCCAGCTGCTCCCCGGCCACCAGAGGAGGGTCCCGCATGGCGCGCAGACCTCTCCTGCCACCCGCTGCTCCCCTCAGCAGTGTACTTCGGTCCTTCTGCCTGCTCTGCTCCCCGCTCTGGCTCTGGTGAATTCTCTCACCCTCCTGCGCTTCTGACTGTACCCAGTGCTTGTATAAATAAATCTTTAAAAAAAAAATACAGTGCCATGCTGAATTTAGCACAAAGTAAATAGTAAATGCTCAATAAAAGTTAGCTACTGTTATTAAAATTATATACTTCCAATAAAAAAAAACAATTTTCAAATGGAGCTCACAACTGCCCGTTTGTCTGTGAAATGTAACTCCAAGACACCCTTCATTGGCATTATAAACTGCAAATTTCTAAACACTCTCCCACAAATCCACAAATAAAGCCAACTTGCAAGTTTTCTTTAAACAATATGTAGAAAGTCAAAGGCAACACAAGACCACACTGAATCCTATGACGCAGTGTTTTCATAGCTATGTTTCTAAGAGCAAAGTTTTAAGTGATGAGACACCATTTGCTATTAACTGTGGTCAAATATAAACATTTTACTTACTGTCATAAACAGTCAGCAATCATGTAAAACACGATCTGTGGTGCCCTTAGGAGACTACACAATATATTTTTTTTAAAGATTTATTTATTTATTTATACAAGCACTGGGTACAGTCAGAAGCGCAGGAGAGTGAGAATTCACCAGAGCCAGAGGGGAGAACAGAACAGGCAGAGTGATGAAATACACTGCTGAGGGGAGCGGCGGGCAGCAGGAGAGGTCTGCACGCCATGTGGGACCCTCGCCAGCAGCCGGGGATCGAACCAGCGCTGCAGAGGCTGCGGGCAGCTTCGCAGCCCAGCTCTCAACCACTGCGCCACCGGGGAAGCCCTACACAATATTTTTATATCCTTCATAATTCTCACCTCTCTGACAGTGGGGAAAAAAAAAAAACAAAATCCTAAGGTGATAAAACAGCTATTGGAGTCACAGAACTCAAAACAGCTTCTCTGGAATCTGCCCAGCCAAGCTTGAGGATTCTTGGGTAGAGAATAGCATGACCTAACAGCTTGCAGCAACATCCCTCTCTGGTATCTTCTGGCTGCCTGCCTTTTCTCATTCTGAATTTCCCGTAGCAAACACCAGCACTGTCCATTAAGTTAGGGTTTCCAGCATGCAACAGGCTAGAGGGAAAATCCTCAAGAAGTGTCACTGTAATTTTTAAGTATCCGCAGGCTCCAGTCATGGATGTTGTCACTTGACTGGAGCGCTCCAGCTCATCCTCAGCTGGTCCTCATCAGACCCCTGCACGAGGCCCATGGGCAGCCCTGCAACCCAGCTGTCCACGGCTGGCGTAATTTGCAGGCGCTGCAGTGACCCCCTTCTACTCCACCTCAAATCTTCGTGCATCTGAAATGAATTCCAGAAAATGTTTTCCCAAGATACCACTTAGCTTTGATGCATCAGCATTTCAAGCATGCTGAACTACAGTCAAACTCTGGAAGCCTTTCCAGAGCTGCAGATCTCTGTCTTCTCAGTCACCATGAAGGAACAGGGGCGGGCGGGGAAGAGGGATGAAGTCCAGGGTAATAAGCACTAACCAGGTTAGACACTAATCTCTGAGCCAAAGCAGTCATTTTTCAGGCAAGGAAAAGGACCTTGATAATAAAACATGCCTACGATCGGATAATACATCATAATTATTAATGTTCAAGTGTTTATTCTAAACACTAACTCATTTAATGCCACAAGCAACCCATTATTGTAGGTAGCATTTTCAACTGAACAGAGGAAAACACAGAGAAAAGCTAAGTAGGCTGACCACAGGTCCACTGTTAGCGAGTGGCTGAGTGAGGGTATGGACCCAAACAGACTCGTACCTCGGCCTGTGCTCTTAATCTCTACTATACTGTCTTTGTTTTTAATTATGTACAAAAATATGCTCCCCTAGTTTTTCAAAAGTCAATGATGCTCACTGGTCACCCCCCACCAAAAGAAAAAAAAAAAAAAAAAACTAGGCAAAAAGGAAGTGGTCCAAGGAATCCCAGCAGATGGGAGGAAAGGAAAAAGGCAATTATGTCAGATGACTAACCAGTAAGACATTCCCAATACACATGGCTGGAGGACTCTAAACAGAAACTACCCTAACTGGAGTCAAGGACCACCTACAGGGAGCAAAGGATTTTAAAAGCTTTTAAAGATTGTCTGGGTCCACATCCCTGCTCATGTCTGACAGTAATTACTTTTATAGCAAGTCCACATGTATAGAGACCAACCCACAGCAGTAAAACCCCAAGAAAGAGTTTACCACTTATCAGGTGACACTCCGAATTGTAAGGGTCCACGGTGATTTCTTTGGGGGAAAGAATATACCCAAGTATCCTTTTCCATGCAGGGGGAAATACTTGTGATTAATTTTTAGAATAGCTTTTATTCCTATACATCTCTAAATTCCACTTTATAGGTGCAGCAGCTTAAAATTTACAACTAGGATATTAACTAAGAGGAAACCCAACTTGAAGTGGCTTACATTATTTAATAAGCTATTCAGAAGTGGGCTTCAGGCACAGAAGAATCTGTGGCTCCCAGGATGCTTATCAAAACCCAGTATGTTTGCTTCCTGCTCCTTACCATGGTTGTACTCATGGTCCAAAATGGCAGGAGTAGCTCCGGGCATCACATCCAATGTCACAGCTGAATATTAATCTTTTAGGAATGTTCGTCTCGATGCAAAAGAATATTGTAGGGTAAGTAAATGACATGAGGCTTTTCTGCCCTCCCGCCACTAGGATGGATGATGGATCCCTGCAGTCCTGAATGCATGCCTGATGGCAGGTACCTGGAGTAGGGTGTGGGCATACGTAGATGGGCTTCACCTGGGCTGAGAGACTGAGCTTACAAGAGTGGCGTCATGGGGACGCCAGCAGAACCACGAGAGAAGCAGAGAGAACGCGAAAGAACACCAGAGAGCCCAGAAAGAGTGAAGACTTGCTGGCCTGCCAGCCTCCCGGCCCCCCAGCACCCCTACCTGCCATGTACCTGGTAAATCCCAATAAAAGCCTGAAAGGCCACCGAGGGCTCCAGGACTCACTCCTCCTTCACCCGTCTGCTGGAAACATAGAAAACCTGCCCTGTGCCCATTTCTGCCACTACAAATATCTTTCCCTAAGTCTCCAGTAGACTTTCTATCACGTCTCCCTGGCCAGAACTAAGATACATTCTCATCTTAAACTGGGCTTAATAACCGAGAGTGCAGTGATCCTCAGCCCTAACTGCATCTTTTTTTTTCTTTTTCCAATCCCCCAGGGGATTCTAATGGTCAGCTAGGACTGAGTCACAATCATCGGAATTACCCCAATCATTCATCCCTTGGTCATGTGGGGCAGGGTGTAGACACCTGAATATAATTTGAATTGTCAAAGTAACTACGTTGGCTGGGCCAAGAGTCTACACTGCCACTTCACATGTGTGGTTTCTAAACGCTTCCACACCCCTTTAGTCAATATTCAACCCTTTCTGCAACAGGCCCATTTTACGAAAAAGGAAACTGGGGCTCAAGTTTACAAAATGCAACTCTTAAGTCTTCCAAGTCCTCGCATGTTTTAATGCAACAGCCACTGGAAACTCATTTCCTTGAAAGGAGTTACCATATGAATCATTTATATGAATCATTTCTCTGAAACAATGAACACAGATGGCAAAAGGGAACTTTTACACTGGACTGAGAAAAACAATGAAAAATCAAAGCCAAAAGAACCCAAACCAAAGACTAGAAGAGTCAAATTCTAGTCCTAGTTGCCACTAATATCCTTCTCCATGTCTGTGACAGAACAGGCTCACTTATGTGGGGTGGGGAGAGAGGGGAGAGGTGGCGGGGAGAGAGAACTCTCGAAACCAAGCACTTTAGACAAGCTAAGTTCACAGAAGATGATTTCAGATAACTATGTAAGCACTTAATAACCGTAAGGGCTATTTGTTAAAATATCTATTTCCCTCTAGAACATAGCTCTCAAGAACACCTGTTGCAATGTGGCTTAGTGCTGTTTCTGGCAAATATGCTACTCATTTCTACATATCATAAGCATCTGAGACTGGAGGTACCTCATGAAAGGCTTGCAAATGTTTAAACTGTATTGCAAGGGGAAATTGTTCTAGGAAAGGAGTGAAAATTTTAAAACTCCTCCCTTGCCTTCTGCTAGCTCCCAGCCAGCCCTGCAGATGTCAGATACTCTTCCTCCACTATTCTTTCCCATAATAGCAGGCTTCTGCTGAAAAATCTTGGGTGATTCTGCCCAGGAGATAATCCACGGCCCCACCCTGCTTTCCTGGCCCTCCAGCCTATCCTACTCGAACTGAAATCCCCACTCCAGCCAAACAAGTCGCCTCATGGGTTCAGCCTTCTCAACTGTTTCCAGTCTGACAAGGTTCTATGCCTTCCTTTAAAACACCCCCATGAGTTCCCAGATTCCCAGTAAACCTTCCCCACCCTAATCTAAAGCAACAAACTGCTGCTTCTACCAAGTTAGGGTACTTATCACTTTTTAACCTTTTAACCGTGAGTCTGCATCTTACACAGTTTAAGAACTGAGCCTCATGCAAACAGGAGTTCAAACACGTTCCCTGGATGGAACCTGATCCAATAAACTTAAGCACAAGGGTCTGTGTCTTGCTACCCTGGGTATCTCAATCCCAATACTTAATACACTGCAGATGCTAAGTATTTGCTGATTGCTACATAACTGAACTCAGCAGAAAGCCTTCAGGCTCCTCAACACCGCCTCCAACTTCTTTACATATTTTTACAACATTCAAGACATGGAAATTACATAAATCCAACAATTACTGGGTGGATGCAGGAGGAATCTTACAGGGCAGTTACAAACAGAAAGTATGTAAAGACACAATTCCGAAAAAGCACAAGACGCCGTTTTTTGACAAATATCTGAAAACATAAGCGATTTGACCCAGTTGATTGTTATTCTCTGTGCAGCTCCTCCCTCTACCTCCCTCAAGTCCTTCCTTGACTTCTTGACTCTCAGATGTTCTAGAAAGGCTCAACTGGTTCAGCAAACAATTGACCTAGACTGCAATTTCAAATGACCTAAACAAGCCATTTCCAAACACAGCAGAACCCACTAATGCCTCCTAGAAGTAGGCCACGAGAAACGGAATCAAGTGACCTGCTCCATTGTCCTGCAGCCTGGCCCTAACAGCAAAGGAGAATTAAACTCAGGTGTCTCGACTTAAGTCCAGTGTCCTTAAGTCTTTGGAAGGAACTAGAAGTGGAGCAACCTGCACGAGGGCAAAGTGGTGCTAAGTTGCCAGCAGCACGTGAGCTAATGCTGGGTTTTCGTCATCTTCTGGGAAAGATTTAAACCTAAGAAAGAGAAAAGCCACTCTGTTGCTCTCTTCAGCTTACGTACAAATACACTGCTGCCGGTAAAGGACAAGAATTAACAGGAGTAAGGATACTGATTCACAAATTCGGATAAGCCTAACACTCTGGAAAGGAAAGCTGACAGCTGGCCCCCAGACCTACGAGCTGCTGCTGGAACACAAGGCTGGTGTCCTGCTGGCAGAGCTAATGCACAGTCACATAAATAGCTTTCTATCAGTGGCCAAACTGGCTTTGCCTTCTGCCCCTCTCCAGACCTCCCTCTTCATCTCCCTAGCTCTGCAGGGAGCTGCTACAGCTGGTCTAAGGGCAGAAGGATCACCCCCACTGCCAGGGACACTGATGAAAAGTAAGCTGGAGCAGCAGTCTTCTCCCTCACACTGAGCACACACCCCCACACCCACACAGGTCCTCTTCCCATACCCACTCCTGGGCATTACAGTCTCTCGCTACCTCCCACCCCACACACATACTTAATGCCAAGGCACTGGAGCCCCATCAACCAAGTCAGTTCCCTAGTCACATGTTCCAAACATAGTGACTCCCCGTCCACACTGTGCAAAACCAAAGAGGTCACACAGCCAAAAGGAACCCTGGACACCATCCAGAAAAGTGGAGCAACTTGCTTCCAAAATTACAGGGATGGCTCACTAAATTCTTCCCATTAAAATGTATTTCAATTCATTTATTGAGTATCTCCTGTTCCGAGTAATGTGCTTGGTACCTGAGACATGATGTCCAGGAGCTTTTAATCTCTCATAATGCAAAACGGGGGGGTGGAGGGGGTGGAGAAGTTGACATGGAGTACTTTTCCCAGAAATGTCTGCAAGCCAGTGAGAAGAGACAAATTTTCTAGGCAGAGATTGTTGAATTGAGAAACCAGGGAAGAGATAAAGTCCCAGACGACACAGGTCAGGCTGGATGCACAGGTCTCTTGAAGAGGTTAAAGGGGAATGCACAGGCATCCTCAGAAGCACCTAGGACTTACAGGTGTGGTCAGATAGGTTACAGGTGTGGTTAGGTGGGTTGCAAGTGTGGTCAGGCTCCTTCCTGGAGCTAATACCTTCCCATTACCAGCAGCATCCCTAAGTCGGCGCTTTGGCTTAAATTTCAGCCCACCTTACAAAGACTCTTCTCAGCTACTGCAATTAAGCACATCACTCCCGTTTCTTCTGCAGCCACCCAAGAGTTTGACAAGCGTCACGGAGCAGGAGAGGAAAGCATGGAGCTTGACCAGGGTGGAACTCCCGGCTTGCAGGCAGTGCTCACTCAGGCCAGAAGGCAGGCTGTCTGCTCACCCTTCCAAGCGCCAATCTTTGAACCCTCCCAGGCGCTGGAGGAGGGAAGGAATGTGCAGAAAGCGCACACACGGCCAGGTGAACTTTCTGGTTTGGCGAATTTAAGACCAAGACCAGACAGTCGGGGGAAATCAAAAACACAGAGAGGGTGAGCGGAAGGTGCTCCGGAAGCGCTCGACACCCAGAAGGTTTTCCAAGCATCCTGCAAACTCTCTGAGAGGCCAACAGACAAAACGTGTCACCCTATAGGTTGTTTTGCACCCGTCCGCGGGCAGCCTTAGTGTGCAAGGACCCGAGCGCAGGTCCGGTTCAGTTCAGCGGAGCCCCAGCACCCAGGGGTGCTGGCGGAGGCCGCCCGGGCCGCGCCCCTGCTGGCTGGGCGAAGAAGGGTCCCGGGCCTCCAGCTGCCGAAAAGGTCTCCCGACCCTCCGGGGACGCGCCGAGGCCCGGGACCGCCCGCCTCCCCCGGGGAGCGGCTCCCCCCGGCCTGGCCGCGCCGCCCCGCGCGCGCCCGGCCCCCGCTTACTCTTGGTGGCCGCGATGAGGCTCTTCCCGTCCTTGATGAGCTCTTAATGAACTTGTTGTCCGCTCGAGCTCCGCTTCGTGGGCGCGGATCCGCTCCCTGAACCACGGGCTGTCGAGGTAGCAGTCGCTGAACTCCAGGGGCTGCAGCCCCATGACGGCGCGGGGCGCGCGGCGGGGCGGCCGCCAGGTGCGGGGCGCGGGCGGGCGGCGCGGACCTGTGCCCGGAGCGAGGCCGGACCGTGCGCGCCAGCAGCCGCCAGGCGAGCGAGCAGCGCGGCGCCCCAATCCCGGCAGCCCCCGCCGAAGCCCGGGCGCCCGCCGCCGCCCCGCCCCGCCGGCCCCCGCGCCGCGCGCCCGCCCGGAGGCGCGAGGCCGCCGCGCCCCGCCCCGGGCGCCTCCCGGGCCCGCCCCGCGCGGCCCCGCGCGCCCCCGGCTTTTCCCTCCGCCTCCCGCCCCCCTCTCCCCTCCTCGCCCCTCCTCTCCCCTCCTCTCCCGGCGCCTCTGCGCCTCTTCCCCGCGCCGGCGCCCCTCCCCTTCCTCCGAGGCGGCCCCGCGCTAGAATCTCGGCCCGCGGCTCTCCCCACCCCGCGCGCCTCCCCTGTCCTCGGCTCCTCTCGGGGGGTGACTCGGGGTCGGCTCCCCGACCGGAGAGCGCGCCCGGCTCGGGAAGGGGTGTCTGCCCAGCCGGCACGCCCTCATCCCGCAGCCGGCGCCCCAGCCCGGGGGTCTGGCTGGCCGGGGGACACCCCAGAGCTGGGAGGGGACGCGCACGCGGGGCTCTCCTTTCCTCATTTGCGCCCCCGCTTCAAGGAAAGCGCGGGTGGCGTCTGCGCTGTGGATGGAGAGCTTTACCCGGGCAGGACGCGCGCGCTCGGGCGCCTGGCGGGGGAGAGCGGAGGGACAGGGCCAGGGTGGCGAGACCTGCCCCGCGATCCGGTGGGGAAGCGGGTCTGGGTGGGCAGCCGCGACCCTTTTATCCTGCACGGCACGTGCCCAAGTCCGTGTGGCTTTCACGGGAAGGGGGTGACGACCGGCCGTGAACGCACCCCAGTGCTGCTGGGGAAGCCGCTGGGTTCTGAAACAACTCACAGGTGCGCCACCCGCCCCCCCCCAAAAAAAGTTGACATTTCACTTATACCTAAAGGAAACCGCAATTGGTCGTTGGAGTCGCTTTTCATAATAGCCACTACCAATTTACTAAGCAGTTACGCGCCCAGCACTCTCCAGCAGACCTACAGACATTTCCCCCAAGCCCACACCATGTGTATGCGCAGAGGTTTACTGAGAAGGGTAGCATCACCAAGAAACTTCAAAGGGATTCTTTAAAACGTTCAGACACTGAGCTGGGTAATTAAGAATCTGTTTGGACAGCACGTTGCAGGAGAGCAGCCCTCCGCAGCGAGCTAAATAAGCCTCCTACTCAATGAGCTCTTTTGTTACAAAACAGTCCTCGGAATGGCTAAGCCGCAGATAAACAGATAAACATTATTACCTCAATGTCCATCCTCCAGAGAATTCAAAATGTTTTACCAAGCACGTTTGGTTTGGAGAGTTTCGGTTTCCAACCACCCCCATCCCCAGACCAGCAGAGGGGCTGGAGTCTCCAAAGAGGAGAATAAAACAGGCAAATAAGGGGGGGCGGGGGGAGGGAACACTTAAGAAGGGATGTCAGTAAACACTGTCTCCATCCTCTGAGCAAAAATCCCCCCAAGAAGGCCTCCTGACCCTCAAAGAGCTTGGACCAGCGACTGACTCCCTACCTGTAAGCCCAAGAGACACGGAAAGGTAAGTCCAGGCAAATCCTTGTTCGTAAACGCATCATTCGTGGTAGCCAAAAAGTGGGATGAACCCAAGTAGAAAATGTGGGTATCCAAAGAGTGGAATATTAACCTCCAATAAGAGGGAATGAGGAACTGGTGCCTGTTACATCCAAATTTTGAAAACATTTAATGAGAAAGACGTCAGTCACCGAAGACCCCATATATTATTCAGCGCAGATGAAATATCCAGAACAGAAAATTACCCACAGTCCATCGGTGGTTGCCAGGGGCTGGAGGGCGGGGTGGGGTTCAAGAAGGGGTTTCCTTAGCAGAGGATGAAAACTACTTAAACTTAGATTTTGATATTAGTTGCACAACTCTGAATATACTAAAAATCGCTGAATGGCCTATGTTAAATGAGTTAACTTTTTTCCCTGGTATGTGAAATATATCTCAATTTAAAAGTTTAAAAACACATGTATTGATCCACAGCTGCCTCTCCTTTATTACCACTTTCCACTCCCAGTCTCCAGAACTCTACTTCACTGAATGTGGTTTAAAACAACACAACACTGCAAGTGTGTGTTGCAACAACACATGCTGTGAAGTATGTCATTTTACACACGAACACCAGTATTAAAGGGCAGGTGGATAGAAATCAAATTTCCAATGCTAATAAGGCTACTGTGATCGCAGAGAGAAGAGGGGCCTGCCTAGTTTGGTTTTATTCAATCACGCCGTGGATATAGTGCCTGGAAGAGATGATCAGCAACTGTGGAATGAGTGAGAAATCTGACCAAGTGAAGAGAAATCATATGGGTCTACGGCAAGACAGGAATTGCTGGGTTCTGAGTCAATTTCATTATTTAATAGTTGTGACCTGACAAAGGTACCTTTTCTCTAAAGCTCAGACTGGCCATCCATGAAATGGAGGTGCTGACATTGCAACTGCAGGTTGGTTGAGAAGATTTAATAAAATTGTGTCTATAAAGCACCTGCTGAAAAGTTAGAATGATGATGCCTGGGAGATGGAGAATGCAGTGGGAAGGATGTACTGAAGAGAGGGGGTAGGGAGGAGGTGAAGATTCCCATCAGTATGGGAAAAGTTGGGTGGGGGGAGAGAGGGAGTCTATCCCCTTGAAATCACAGCTTTAAATCCTAAAACAGAATCCAAGGAAAGTGATCACAGATGCGGATGCTATGAGCTCCCAGGTCTCAGCTGACTCTGTTCATTCATTCATTCTTCCCACAAATATTTGTGGTTCTTCTATGCACGTTAGCCACTGTGCAAGGTATTAGAGATGCAACAATACACAAAACCCTGTCTGGCATCACTGTGCTTTTGGTCTATGGAGAAAGACTGACATGGTACCATTAAAAAAAAAATTCACACAAATATGTACCTAATTTAAAATTAAAGTGCCACACAGTTCATGGGTGTGGGATTGATTATAATTGGGGGACTTGATGTAAATAGAGTGTGGCCAGGAAAAACTCATTGAAGAAGTGTCCTTTAATCAGTGACCAGAAGCATGAATAGGAGTTAACCAGTAAATAGGTGGGTGGGAGCAGAGTAATCCAGAGTAATCTGGCCCCTGGGATAGGAGAGCCTTTGCGATTCAAGATACTAAAAAAGGTCAGACTCCAACTCAGTGTGGACTCTGTCCCTAAAAGTAGCTGTTACAAAGCATGAGGGACACCACAGGTGAATAAATACTGGTCCTACCTGAAATACAACTCATGACCTGAACTCTCACTAGCCCTTCGGAGCACTGGCACCAAACTCACAGCAAGAAAAGATCACAGCTTTGCATGGGTAAGCAATTGTTGATGCTTCAGCCCTCAGTGAACAAGATTTGGGTGATGTTACCTTCTCCAGTAGCTACCGAAGACTGGGTGGTATTAGAAGTTCAGACCAGATTTCAGCAAATCTGAGCTGGGCTGCGAGGATTACCTGATAGAGAGCACTGGACAATGGATCTAGAACCTCAGAGCAAGCCACACTGATCCTTTCAAGGCTCTCCTCCATGCACCTTCTCTCCCAGCTCTACTTCCAGAGTTCCCTGTGTGTCTATGAGCAGCAGACAAGGAGTACATGTCTGGGTGTCGCATCACCAAGCGAAAGGGAGTCATCAGGTTGAGGAACAGATCCCTATACTGTAGCAGATTCCCCAACCCAGAGTCTCACAGCTGTCTAGACTGTGGATGATCCAATTGAGACAAACAAGATGGGGGCAGATATTTGTGGCAATTTGTAATCACCAACAGCAAAGCATCAACATAGGGGATAACTGGCTTGGGAAAAACATTGAAGTTGAACTCAAGCCATATTTCAAAACTGATTATAAATAAAAAAGTTGGGGACTGAAGCACAGTAAGTGGGAGGAGCTAGCTTAAGAATGCACTGGGGGTTGGAGGGTGAGGGAGGACCCAGCTCGTGCAGAGCCTCAGAGGCTATGTTTAGGATTCAAGATTGTATCCTAATGCATTTGGGAGCCTCAAAGAAGAGTCTTCAGCATTGTGTAATGTGATCTGCCTGCTGATTTCTCTCAAGCTACAGTGTGGAGAATGGGAATCCAGACATAAGACTTGTGCAGCTGTCTAAGCAAGAAAAGGTATCTCTTAGCCCTCCAGGTGACATGGAGACAGAGAGAAATAGACACATCAAAACATATTGTAGAGGGGAATTCTGGGTCTTGACAATGGCCTCAACATTAGAAATGAGGAAGAAAGTGGGCCTCCCTTGGTGGCGCAGCGGTTGAGAGCTGGGCTGTGAGGCTGCCCGCAGCCTCTGCAGCGCCCGCCGGTTCTTTCCCCAGCCACCAGGGAGGGTCCCACAAGAAAGAAAAAAAAAAAGAAAAAAAGAAATGAGGAAGAAAGTGACGTTGTAGAGGAAAGTGAACTCTTGTGCACTGATGGTGGGAACATAAATTGGGACAGCAACTATGGAAAATGGTATGGAAGTTCCTCAAAAATTTTAGAACGACCACAGAATCTTCCATTTCTGGGTATTTAACTGAAAAATATGAAAATGCTAACTGGAATGGTAATATCAATAATGCTGTGTTGTAGGGCCTCCCTGGTGGCACAAGGGGTTGAGGGCAGCGCTGTGAAGCTATCCGCAGCCTCAGCAGCATGAGTTAGATCCCCGGTCAGGGAGCTAACCACATGGCACAACAGACCTCTCCTGACTCACCTGCCACTCCCTCAGCAGTGTATTTCAGTCAGTCTGCCTGTTCTGCTCCCCACTCTGTCTCTGGTGAATCCTCTCACCTCCCATACCTCTGGCCTGTACCCCAGTTCTTATAATCATCAATAAATAAATCTTTAAAAAAATAATGCTGTGTTGTATATTTGAAATTTACTAAGTAGCGTATCTTAAAAGCTCTAACATACAATCGTAACTGTGTGTGGTCCTAGATGTTAAGGACACTTCTAGAGCGGATCATTTCACTATATTTATGTATATATACTGAATTTCTATGTTGTACACCAGACACATAATATTATTTCAAATGTGTCTTCAGTTTTTAAAAAATGAATAAGAAGTTGTCAAAGACAGCCCCCGGGCTCGCGGCACAGTAAGTGGATGAATATGAACTTTAGTGAACATTCACTAGAAGAGTAATGTGGACTAAGAAATCAATGTGGTGACAGGGAGGACTGTGATGGACAAGATCGGTTTCATTCTGACTCATTAAGTTTGAGTCTGGGAGAGGCATTCAAGTATGTATGTCAGGCAGGTGTTTCTATGCTTTGCTCAGGACCTGTGTCATTTAAGGATTTGGATCAACCCAAGGTGGCCAAGTCCCAGTCTAGATAAAACAGAGATTATCCTTCCCCAAAGTAGGTCCTGCTATATATAAAGCTCTTTCCCTCCTGAGTCGCTAAGTTGCTGCCCAGTAAGCCAAATACAGGTCATCCTGCGTCTTTTGGACATATTTCAGGCTGTGAGTCTGTTAGAATTAGGTTCAGACACATTCTAACAGAAAATTCAAAACAGTTTAAATTGTAAGCTTATTTTTCTCACATGCACGTAAGAGAAGTTCAAAAGCAAATACTCTAACATGACTCCACAGCCCCCAGGGAAGTGCTGGCCCCTATCTCATCCCATCATCCAGGATGTCTCCTAGCTCCCCTTCTGTGAAAGCAGGGATGGCAAAGGGTGGATCTCTTTTCCAGCTGAGTCAGCCCCTTTCCTCACCTGCTGCAGGTTGTGGTCACACTTCCTGCGAGGGAAAATGGGAGATTCAGTCTTTTGTCTGGAACATCACCACCATAGATGAAATCCGAAGGTCCTTACAAAGAGGGCAAAGAGCAATAGTTTGTAAGCAGGAAACTGGCAGTCTCTACCGCAGGTTGACACCTTCAGGAAAGAAGGAAACATAAATGTTATAATGAGAAGACAGAAGCTGCATCTTTGGGTATCTTCCAAGATGCATTACGCTGCTTTTTCTCCTAGGTATTAAGGGAGGAAATGCCAAAATAACTTAAACAAGAAATTACTGGCCCATCTCACTAAAAACCTCCCAGGAACAGTAGGGTAAACTTTAGCACTGCCCCAGCTTCATTCCTCTGTGATTCTTTCAGCCTTGCTCTTCTTAAGTCCAACCTCCAGAAAACTTAGACATCAACTTTCCAGACTCACCTACAAACAACATCCCTGCCTGTGCTAGGAAGATAGACCCTTATTACAATTATTTCCACGTGGGTATCAGCCCAGTTGAGGAGACTGGTCTGTCCTGACTCCCTTAGCCCTGGAGACCTGCCCCTCAAGTGAGCACTAAGACAAAAGTAGGGGTATTGCCAAGTAGCAATACCCCAGGAGCCACCCTTCGGGCTGGAGGTGGTTATGAGAGTGCTGTACAGTGAGTTGTGAGCTAGTAATCTATACAGTGCAATGGCGGTGGCCGCAAGCAATGTGAATATACTTAATCCCGTCAAGCCAGACACCTCAAAATAGCTAAAATGGTAAATTTTATGTTATATGGATTTTATCACTTAAAGAAGCAAATGTAAAATGAAGGAGGTTCTCCCCACACATAACCCCTGACAAAAGCTTATTGTGCATCTCTTCTTAAACATGAATCATCACAGAATAATAACTCTCCAGAAAGTGTTTAACATTTTCATTACATCTGTTTTTAAAATAATTCTTTCTTCACAGAACACCAACTGAGAGCTCTTGAATTACCAATCTAGGTAATACCGATGTGAGAAGTATTACTGTGCTGACTCAACAACACCTGGGGAGTGTGCACTCGCTCGCTCTCCGTCCGTGTCTCTCTCTCTCAATAAACAACTAGTGGATGCCCAGAAGCTTAGGAAAAAATTTCCCACCCTGTGTCCGGGAGGGTGTCTCCAGAAGAGATTAGCGTTTGACCCCACACCCTGAGTGAGTAAAGATCACTGCAGCAGAGCTGGTGGGCACCATCCAGCCCATTGGGGGCCTGACGAGAACTAAAAGGCCAAGGAAAGGCAAATTCCCTCTCTCTTTACGCTGAACCTCCATCGCCTCTTACCTCCAGAGGTTATCCAACCTGCAGACTTAGACTAGAACATACACCCCAGCTTCCCAGGTTCCCCAGTACTCCAATGGCAGATTACATGGGGCCTCATGGCCACCAGAGTTGTGTTAAATAAATCTCTGTAACCCTGAATAGTGAACATACTTGCCTCTCCCGGCAACATACTGCAGAGGGCAGAGTCCTGTCGTGTGTGAAGTTTTCCTTGTTCTAGTATTTGCTGCTCGCCTATTAAGTGCCAGGACACATGCTAGAACTAGAACTGCCATAGCGACCAAAACAAGCACAGCTCATGCCCTCAAGGAGCAATTGTCTCCAATCAGAGAAATAATGGATCATGTAGTCACAAATATAAAGATTGAATGAAAACTGATGAATGCTAGGAAAACTACCTGGTGCCGGGACAGGGCAGTCAGTGAGGAACTGGCAATGAAGCTGAGAGCTGAAGGATGAGGTGCTAGTGGGTAAAAGTGAAGTGGTTGTGATGTGGAGAGAGAGGGAACATGTCGAGAGGAAGCTCTGTCAAAGAATTAGCACAAGATACTGAAAGAGGCCAGGTGGCCGGAACACATGGGGTACAGACCCTGAGGAAGGGAAAGGGGTTCCCCCAGCTTTTGGAAACGCCTGGTGTGCAGAAGGGATAGGGGTTCTGCTTTCGCACAGGTTTCTTCCTTTCCTGGAAAACACTGGATGTGGGTTCAGAACTCCACCAGGGTTCTCTGTTTGTTTCCTAAGGAGAGCTCACCTTCTCCAGCCCTCCTAGACATCATAACTTGGGACCCAAGGAAGTTCTAGAACTAGCCCAAACCCAAGGATATTCAGCCAGCAAACCAATTGAGTAGCTGGAGCGGGCAAGGCACTGTAGTAAGGGCAATAAGCAATACTAAAGTTAGGAAATCCCTAATCTCAAGGGATTTACATCCGGGTCCTGTAGCCACAGGGCACATGCTGACACCTGGGTAACTATAAAACAGAGCACAGGGATGCTTCATTCAGCATACACGGTTGCTGGGTGTTCCCCGTGAGACCATGATGGGGAAATACCTAAGGAATGTGAGGGTGAGATGCAGGGGAGAGATTTTCCAATTCTCCCACATTTAAATTACAATTCTCTGGGGCCTCCCCGGTGGCGCAGCGGTTGAGCGCTGGGTTGCGAAGCTGACTGCAGCCTCTGCAGTGCCGGTTCGATCCCCGGCTGCTCCCGGGCCACCGGAGGAGGGTCCCGCATGGCGCGCAGACCTCTCCTGCCGCCCGCTGCTCCCCTCAGCAGTGTACTTGGGTCCTTCTGCCTGCTCTGCTCCCCGCTCTGGCTCTGGTGAATTCTCTCACCCTCCCGCGCTTCTGACTGTACCCAGTGCTTGTACAAATAAAGAAATAAATAAAAAATAAATCTTAAAAAAAATAAATAAATAAATTACAATTCTCTGAAGCAATGCAGGACTCACCTTTTCAAGTGTGGAGTTAGAGGAACCTGGCTCAGGGCGATGTGGGCTAAGTCTCATAATCAGCACCCTGCTGGGCAATCATGCTTCCCTGCCCCCAGCTTTTGGAAACGCCTGGTGTGCAGAAGGGGGAGTTATCACCAGGCTGCCTGCAGATCCCTCAGGCAAATACTATCCTCTTTCCTAAAACGTGGATCAACTGACCTAAGCAGTGACCTGTGGTTGATTTTGTCCAGATAGCAATGGATATTTAAAAAATTGTTTGTCATTAGGAAATGTATGTGTTTCCAGCATCCCAAACACGCTGGCATGACCAGGAAAGAGGTTTCCACAGGGTGACCTTCAACCGGGCAATTGTCCAGCCACTGGAAAGTCAATCTGCCATGACTAGAGGCAGGTTCTCAGCGTCCATGGGACTCTGTGTTACAGGGAAATGGAAAATGAAAAAAAAAAAGTATAAATGCAAGTCTTATCTTATAACCCAAGAATTCCAGGCCTGCCAATTTGTCCTATGAATTTTTTTTTTTTAAATGTATATACTTAGGGGTGGGGAGTTCGGGAATGAAAGCAATCAAGTGATCTGGAGAATAGTCAAACGAGTCAGCACATACCCCTTCCAGGGGCTCCTGGGCTTTGATACCATTAAAAGGATCTCTACTTTTGCTCTCAGTGGTAGATACAGACATGTTGGGATGCTCAGCCTTTATCCCAGCCTCCCAAGAGCACCCCCATTTCCAGCTGGGCCGTCATTTCCCCACATAGCCTGAAATCCTAGTGACATTCAAGTGCCAGCCTAACAGGAGGAAAGCCAAAAAGATCCCTGGAGACTGGTACAAACCCTTGCTCTCGGGCCTGCTGCAGCCACGGGCTGGCACATGACCTCAGCTCAGCCAGCCCCTCTTTCCCAGGACTTTGACTCTTGAGCACCATAGAGCAGTGGCGGGAGAAACAACGTTCCCTGTTGCAGCCAAGAGTGTGAAGGAGACCTGCTGCCTGGCAGGCTGTCCAGCGTCCTGTCCCAATGCGGGTTCTTGGGGATTCTGATGGTACCCCCATCCTTCACATGAAATGCCTTTTTGCTTAAATTGCCATAATCAAGGAATTATTTATTTATTTGCAAACAAAAGAGTAAGTAGATACCAAGCTTGGTACTATACAGCAGTGGGCCTTCAGGGAAATTGGAGCACTTGGTAATTGTTTTCTGCTGTGTTAAAACGGAACACAGTAATACTCCCATTTGTGTCCTGAGAAGGGAGCCCAGAACCCCTGGCGCATGTACACTGGGGCAACAAGTCATTAAGTTGTCATCTTTGATGACCTAGTTCTGAGTCATATGACCCTAAGTCTCCTGTGTAGTTAATTTGATGTGCCAACCTGACATGGCTATGGGATGCCCAAGAGCTGGTAAGACATTATTTCTGGGTGTGCCTACGAGGGTATTTCTAGAAGCAATTAGCATTTGATTCAGCAGAGTGAGTGAAGAAATCCACCGTCACCAAAGTGTGCTGGCATCATCCGTCCAATCCACTGCAGGAGCAAATAGAAGAAGCAAAGGAAGGTGAACACCCTCTTCCCGAGCTGAGACGTCTCCTGCGCTCAGTGACAGGCGCTCCAGGTCCCGAAATCTTCATGCTAGGGCTTTCCTGGCTGTCCAGCTGTTAGATGGCAGGTTGCGCGAATTCTCATTCTTTGTCGCCACGTGAACCAATCCCTGTAACAAATCTGCCTTCCTTTATGTTGGATCTACGTGTTGGTTCTGCTTCTCTGGAGCAGCCTGACTAAAACATCCTTCTTTGCTGGGAACTCGCCTGTTCTATGTCTATCGTCCTGATAGTCCCCCGCCTTTACCATGTCCTCTTGGGTTTTTCACGTGTAAATGGAGTTTGACTATAAACAATGGCATGGAAAAGATGTTTAAAAAAAGCCAGGATGGAATTGCTGAGCTGCCCTGTATTCCAGCTCCTGGTCTCACTAGCAATGTTAGTGACAGAGAACAGAGTTCTTATTTTGACTTGTGGATAATCTGAAAGATCACCTATCTCTCTTTATCTGACATTTCCTGAAGCAAGGTAACCAACACACACCTTTGAGCATGAATGGTGAACGTTCTGATAAAACGATGCTCTCTGGTATGTGAACAGGTTGGAACAGCTCTTCCTTCCAGTGGCCATAGAAGAAATAGCACCTCTCGCTAGCTATTTGATGTAGCAGCCAGTGACCTGCAAGACGGATGAGGTTTCCAGGCCACCAGTCAACAGGGTCAACAGGAAGCACAGAAAATTATAGGCTGAGGGTAAAGCTATGCAAGCAAATGGAAGCTTGGTAGAGCAGCCGCGGAGTAGTCCACAGAGAGAGTAGTCTCCACCCATCACTCAAATTGTTGTCCTTTATTATAGGTACAAATCCTTAACTATTTACATGCTGTACTTCCCTGTCACCCTTCTGATTTGAATGAGAGAAAGGAAAGTGCATGTTTAATGAAAAATTAAGTAGCAATTTTCCATTTCTCAAAAAAGTGGCTTGTATTTGTCAACATTATTTGTCATGGCAAATCACATGAAAACACTGTGACTGTGCTTAATGCTACTGAATTGTCCGGTGAAAATGGTAAGTGGTGGAGGGCCCCCTGATGGTGCAGGCGGTTGAACACAGTGCTATGCAGCTGTCCACAGCCTCTGCCGCACGGGTTCGATCCTGGCCGGCCGTGCTACCCACATGGCGCAGCAGACCTCTCCTGTCTCATCCGCTGCTCCCCTCAGCAGTTTCGCTCAGTCTGCCTGTTTTGTTCCTTGCTCTGTCTCCGGTGAATCCTCTCACCCTCCCATGCATCTGGCCTGTACCCTTTCTTGTATGCATGAATAAATAAATCTTAAAGAAAAAAGAAAAGAAAATGGTATTTCTTTCTTTCTTTGTTTTTTTTAAAGATTTACCCATTCATTTATACAAGAACCGGGGTACAGACCAGATGCGCGGGAAGTTGAGAGGATTCACCAGAGACAGAGCGGGGAACAGAACAGGCAGACTGACGAAATACACTGCTGAGGGGAGCAGCGGGCAAGACAGGAGAGGTCTGCCAAGCCATGTGGGACCCTTGCCAGCCGGCCGGGATTGAACCGGCACTGCAGAGGCTGTGGACAGCTCCACAGCACGGCACTCAACCAACCGCCTGCGCCACCAGGGGAGGCCCGGTAATGGTATTTCATTACAATTAAAAAGTCCCCCTTTCAACTTTTTCTACTAAAATCCTCCAATCACGGTAAGGGTTAGAAAAAGCAGCACTTGTACATTGTTGTTGAGAATGCAAATAGGTACTTTTTTTTTTTTTAAGATTTATTTATTTTTACAAGAACCAGAGTACAGGCCAGATGCACGGGAAGGTGAGAGGATTCACTGGAGACAGAGCAGGGAACAGAACAGGCAGACTGATGAAATACACCTCTGAGGGGAGCAGCGGGCGAGACAGGAAAGGTCTGCCGCGCCATGTGGGACCCTCACTGGCGGGGATCGAATTGGCACTACGGAGGCTGCGGACAGCTTCACAGTGTGGAGCTCAACAGCCTGCACCACCAGGGGAGGCCCTAGGTACTTCTTTTTAAGGCAGTTTTGGTGATACTTATTTAAAGGCCTTATAATTCTTCATTGCTCTTCTGGGATACTCTACTAAAGTTTAAAAAAAGTAATAATTTATAACATTTTATAAGAAGTGACCACAACCCGCATGGTTTTTAAAAGCCAAATATGTGAAACCAAATTTGACTGTGGTGGATTGATTAGGCAATTGAAGAAATACTCATACAATTGAGTACCCTGGAGCCATTGAAAGTTATGGCATTGAAGAATATTAAGTGAGAAATATTGGGGAAATATTACAATAGGATGTTAAATTTTAAAAAATAATAAAGTCTGGGTCCTAATTTGAACAATAAGTTCCTAGGTTAGTTTAAATGCACTCTTCTTAATAGATCTATGCTGATATTCAGTTTATGAAATTATTTTCTAAGATTGTTAATTGTACTGGCATTATTCTAATGACAAACTCTCTAAACACCTCAGGATACAATTTATCTGGGCATAATACCACACGTAAAGATGATTGAATTTTTAAAAGATCTATTTCCTACCTTCCTTGCTTTCAGATTCCTTCCTGCCATTACTCTTACATCCTTTCTAGTAGTTATGGCAAGAAGACTAGAGAGGGCCTCCCTGGTGGCGCAAGGGGTTAAGACACAACTTATGAAGCTGTCCTCAGCCACTGCAGCATGAGTTTGATCCCCCAGCTTGGCTAGGGAGCAACCCACATGGCACAGCAGACCTCTCCTGACTTGCCCGCTGCTCCCCTCAGCAGTGTGTTTCATCAGTCTGCCTGTTCTGTTCCCCACTCTGTCCCTGTGAATCCTCTCAACCCCACACCTCTGGCCTGTACCCCAGCAGCTCTTGTATGCATAAATAAATCTTTTAAAAAAAAAAGAAGAAGACTAGATAGATAAAAAGAAACTTTGGTTAGTTCTGCTTTCTCTGTTATCTTTTTAACATTACATCATCTTCCCCCTCCACCTTTATGCTTTTGTTCTTGTTGTGATCATGACCTAAAAAGGACCTTTCTGGTTTTCACTATTTTTCACATCTCTAAGCTCATTCTGGACTCTGCTTTTCCTGGTATTGTTATTCAAGGATTGTGCTGTGCTCCAGTATTTACGTAAATGTACACATCTGTCCATCATCTCATATTCTGAACTCAGTAGAAAAATGCCTCCTGCAGTCACTCTTTATTTTTTATGATCACCCTTCTCTCTGGCTCTCTCTCTTCTATTGGAATTATTTAAGACAATAATCTTCAACTTGAGTTATAGCCACCCTCAAAAGTATCAGAAAACTTTCTAAGGTACACTAATAATGACAGGCAGAAATTTTATTTTTAGATCCTCTGTTAGTATTTGTATTTGTCTTTTTTCCTAAAATTAATATAACCCCCAAAAAGTTTTTTATATTCTCACACCCACCTCCCTTTTCACAATAGCCCTATTCCAAAGAAGTGGAGGTAGAAAAGCATACTGGAAGTTTCATTTGTATTAATTTATCCACATCCTCACCCTAAAAGGTAAAACCTCTAGGTAAAAGGAGATAATGTGAAATTTTTTTTTTTTTTCTGAAAGACTCATGTAAAGGCTAACCTACCATAGTGCTCCTTGTCTTTTGTCAACTTATGATACATTTCCTGCCTTGTGCATAAAAGTTTAGGTATTGCCTTTAGAAACTGTTGCGTTGAGATATTTAAATATATATATAAGGAGGGCCTCCCTGGTGGCACAGGGGTTAAAGTCTGAGCACTATCAAGCTGTCACCAGCCACTGCAGCACAAGTTTGATCCCCCACCAGGGAGCTACCCACATGGTGCAGCAGACCTCTCCTGTCTCACCCACTACTCCCCTCAGCAGTGTATTTCAGTAGATCTGCCTGTTCTGCTCCCCACTCTGTCTCTGGTGAATCCTCTCACCCCTGCGCCTCTGGCCTAAATCCCAGTTCTTGTATGCATAAATAAATAAAAATAAATCTTTTAAAAATAAAAATGACTGTCTTTAAAATAAATAAATAAATGAATTGTAAAGAGAGGTGGTGAGAGTTAACAATTTCTCTTTAATTGCCTCCCTGACTTAAATATAATCAGAGAATGCATGTTTCTTGAAGAGGAGACACATGAAAGTCAAAAAAGATGAAGTTAGCGTTGGTAAGAAACATCAAACACTAAAAATGGCTCTAGTTTTCTCCTTTTGAACATAAGCTTTTTCTGGCTCTCCTCAGTATGCTTTCCTAGAATTTGTGTTGTCAGCTGGAAAGAAAGCACCTTTGAACAGATTAGTCATGCCTGTTCTTTAAAGCCTAACTGGAATGGACACTGTAACTATTGAGATGATTGAGACACAGGGGTAAAGCTTGAGAAGAAGAAACCTAGATGGTTTATTTCAAAATAAGTTTGCATCACTCAAAAAGGAATCAAAACATTTCATCAGTTTATTTTATGAAATAGTTATCAACTTAAGGGTTCAATCTTTCTGTGCCTCAGATAACTCTTTTGTAAAATGGGCTATAATACCACTTTATTGAGTTGCTTTGAGTATCAAATGTGTGAGCTTACAACCATGCAAAGTACCTAGAACAATGTGTGGCGCTGAGCAAATGCACTTCGTGTTGCAATGCCCCTTGTCCCGTCTTTGGCCCATTTCTCTTTATACTTGTTCCCCTGCTAATCTCACCAGATCGCCTGACTATTTTTTTAAAGGTTTATTTATTTATGCATACAAGAACTGGGGTGTAGACCAGAAGTATAGGGGGTGAGAGGGCTCACCAGAGACAGAGTGGGGAGCAGAACAGGCAGATCTACTGAAATACACTGCTGAGGGGAGCAGCGGGTGAGAGAGTAGAGGTCTGCTGCGCCATATGTGGGTTAGCTCCCTGACTGGAGATCGAACTCATGCCGCAGTGGCTGGTGATAGCTTGATAGCACTGAGACTCTAACCTCTGCACCAAGATCACTTAACTTTAAATATCATCTAAAGTGATTCCACATTATAGTTCCAATGCCTTCTCATTCCAGCACCAGCCTGGG
>NW_023605059.1:0-28669 GCF_014898055.3 Talpa occidentalis
AGATGGCAAATTTGCAGGAAATTGTCTAATGAGGAATACTATTCGTAACTTAGCCCCTGGTCAAGGAATGGAAATATAGTAACTGACTCATATCAGTAATTGAGAACTTCACAATGCAGATAAATGAAATAATAGAAAGAGTACAGAGAAGCCCAAATAGAGTAATTATGTCTATTGCTATGGAAACTCAGTTATGCTCTTTCATGTGCGCTCTCAACACCGGTCATCTTTCTTTTGCCTTGAGATCTTGGTACATCCTCTTTCTTCTCCCTAGAATTCTTTCTCTTCACATGGCCAGTATTTTTTTATCCCTTATTTATTTCTATTTGTCAGAATTGTCTCCTTTGAACCTGCATTCCCTGCTCTCTCTAAGCAATGCCATGACATTCATAACATCTGATTAGTTAATTCAGTTGTTAACTTTTTTTTTAAGATTTATTTATTCATGCATACGAGAACGGGTACAGGCCAGAAGTGCAGGAGGGTGAGAGGATTCACCAGAGACAGAGCGGGGGACAGAACAGGCAGACTGACCGAAATACACTGCTGAGGGGAGCAGCAGGTGAGACAGGAGAGGTCTGCCATGCCATGTGGGACCCTTGCCGGCCGGCTGGGATCAAACTCGTGCTGCAGAGGCTGTGGACAGCTTCACAGTGCTGCACTCAACTGCCTGCGCCACCAGGGGAAGCCCCAGTTGTTACTTCTTTTATTAGTCTGCATTTCCTTTTAGAATGTAAACTGTGTGAGGGAAAGGACTTTTCTTCTCATACTTTTCCCAGTGCCTTATACAGTATTTAGCTTAAAACAGACTCTCAACAGACACCTATTGACAGGATTCTGTAATCATATTTACATTTTTGAAATGAACAACGGAAAAATATTTTTAAACCATAAAATTTCAGCTCATTTTTAGAAGTGGGTTATAAAGGTGATTTTGTTAGCTTTTTAAGAAATGGGATATTCCTTTTTAGTTGAAAATGCTGTGTAGAAAATACTTCAACCCAATGACACATATGACAAAATAATTATCATGGGATATCAAAGAGCTGTTATATAAATGGTTCAGTTTGCCTTTGTGATGTAAGCAGTAGGAACTTGTTTGAAAATGACCTTCATTAATCATATTACCACTTTTAGTCTAGGAATTTTGTAGGCTAGTGTGCATAAAATCTGTCTTGGTAGAACTTAACTTTCAATTTAGTGATATTAAGACCTTAAAATCATATGCTTGTGGTTTTGATATTAAGTGACAATAGTGATATTAAGCCTCAAAGTCCCTAAGTTGGGGCCAGGAGTACATGTATTATATGTAACTCTAACATACACCACTTAGATGTCTCATTTCTGAACAGGCCAGAGAGGAGGTCTCACCTAGTTTCTAAACTCTAACCTTCTAAGTGTTTTGGACAAGGCACTGAATTTCACTTTGACATATCTGTAAAATGGGCTAATAATAATATCTACTTCATAGTTTATTGACCACATTAAAGGGACATGAGATGATGTGAAGGAGTGAAAATGGGGAATGACAATAGCAAGAACGTACAAATATTATTGTGTTGTTACGACATGGTATTATTTTCGTTGACATTTTGCTTCAACTAAGTAAGTGGGTGACAAAGTATATCTTCTATAAAAGAAATAAGAAACAATGCAGAAACAGTCTTGTGGGTTTATACTCATTCCAGTATGATCAGTGAATTGAATTTCTGACAGACTTTTGCTTTGTTTGAAATCTGCACAACCATTAACATCACTTTCTCCAGTGGTCCAACAGAATCTTTATAATGATCCAAGACAGCAGATCATTTATCAGCTTGTTTTATTCATTGCATAAACTTGAACTGAGGCAGTATAAACATTTGTTCTATCAATGATTGTCTGTCCTGAAACCACTGTGTTTTGGGAGAGAGAAGCACTACATCTTTACCAATGACTGTTGGGTGAGGGAAGATAGTGATCCAATGAATAGTACACTTCTCTAACAGATGGTCAGATGAAACTTCAGAGTAATTTTTGAATAAGAAATACATACGTTCATGATGTATTAGAAAACTTTTCTACACAGATTTGAAATCTGGAGGTTTTGCTACTCCCCAAATAGTTGTGATTTCTTTTCAAGAAAATAAGTACTATTATTATTAATAGTGAATATTCTTTTGTTAAATTAAATATAGCCCTTGTAATAATATTGCAGGCAATGGCAAACTCCTTATTATTTCCTTATTTGTTCCTTTTAATTACCTGAATAAGAGCAATTACTAGTCTTCTGTTTAATAGCTGCTGTTTTACATTGTCCTTAGATACCAAAACTATGGATTAAATCAAAGAGAGAATTGATAGTCTGTACTCTTAGATCCCAGAAGACTTTCTTAGAGCTCTTAATTCCTGTTAGAAATAATCCTGCAATAGTTTTTAATACATTAAGTTATATTACCTTATTAAAATGATCAGTATTAAGGTGTGAGTTTTTATTGGTCTGGTTTTATTTTCGTTTAGGCAGCGATTTGTTTTCTTGTTTTACTTTTAATTACTGTTAAGTCCAAAATTCTATTCCTGATTAGGAAATTTTCTGGGAAAATGCTGTACACTTTCTGTTTTTTTTTTCCCTCCAGAGGTTGTCTGCCTTCCTTCTTTACTTCTGTCTGCTTGTGCTAGCTGCTGTGGGTCTTAAAGTCATGACTACTAATCTCAGTTAGATCCTTAGTGCTGATGGCAATGATGTTTTCCTTTTTGCTTAGTGCTTATTTCTTCTGCTTTTTCCAAATGACTATTTTACCTCATTTCTATATTCACAACTTCAACATTTTCTTTCCCAGTCTCATCCGTATTTTAGCTTTTATTTTTATAATCAAGAAAGACCTTCTGTGACTTCCATGACCACAGGACCTACTTACCTATGTCTGGACACTTACACTCAATCTTTTCTATTTGAAACTGCAAGTGAATCATTCAAGTTTCTCCTATTCCTTCACTTGCGAACAAGATCCCATCATCTCTAGCTTCCTCATAGACATTGTGTCCTAGAAATCCTTCCCTCTTTAATGTTTCAGTACCTTCTCATATCTGCTAGATAATTCCCCTTACTATTCAAATAGATTCACACTTCTCACTTCCCAACTTAAAAAAAAAAAAATCTCAACCAAATTCTTATCCTCTCTATTACAGTCCCACATTTATCCTTTCCAAGTAAACCTCTTGAAATAGTTTTCTACTGTAGCTATTTTCTCCATACCACTTGACTTCATTACAAATAATCCAAGATAGCCACTGACCTCCGCTGGAGTTTCAAATCTAATGGTTTTAAATACTGTGAGATATATTTATTAGCAGCATTCGATACAGTGCTTTTATCTTCCAACCGGAATACACATGCTCACATGAGATGCAGTATTTATGTAACCTCTCAAAAGATATCCTGGGAAATTAAGGCATCATCTACATTTGTTACCATAGAGACAATTGTGTAACATTTTCATGTATGTCCTCTTCTTCTTTCTCTGTATCATTCCCTTTGTACTCACTCCTGTTTCTCTGGGGTACACTTCTCAGTAAATTCATAGCACATAAGTTTTGCTACAGACTCTGTTTTCTAAAGAATCTAGATACTCCCTCCTAGGACCAGCTACATAGTTTATAGGACCCAGTGCAAAATGAAAATACAGGGAACTTTGTTAAAAAAATTATTCAGAATTTGAAGGCAATATCAGCAGAGCATTAAACTAAATGCAGGATCCTTCTAAGATTTGGGTCCTGTACTAGTGCACAGGTCAGTGTGTCCATGAAACTGACTTCAATTGAGCCCATTCCATGCCCTCCTCTGGCTCATCTCTTCTCTCGCCATCCCCCAATTCTCCATTATCCCTCCCCAGACCCTCCACGGTTGTTTCATGTGTATGCATCTGGAAGATCTCTTTCTGTCTTTTCATTACCTTCATCATCATCATCATGATGACCGTCTCTTTATATCTGAATAGATAGTATTTTTAAAGGTACTCTAGCTACCTGGTGAGAAATGTTTATTGGTATGTGAGCAAGGAGGATTTTTAATAATTAAACTAGACTATGTCTGTTACACATAGTGCTGTGTTAAATGCCTGACAGCTTAACTTGATTACTTAATAAAGTCACATAGAGTTTACCCATAGTACTGCTTTATTCTTTTAAAATAACTTACCTTGGCATTTATCAAGTCTTGATTAAATGTATTTGCCCATACACACTAAACACACTCCTCTTTTGTAAGTTTAAATTTACTTCTGGGCCTCCCTGGTGGCACAAGGGGTTAAGTCGCAGCACTATGAAGCTATCTGCAGCCACTGCAACACAAGTTAGATCCCCGATCCCCCCTGACCAGGGAGCTACCCGCATGGCACAGCAGACCTCTCCTGTCTCGCCCGCTGCTCCCTTCAGCAGTGTATTTTGGTCAGTCTGCCTGTTCTGTTCCCCACTCTGGTGATTCCTCTCACCCCCTGCACCTCTGGCTTGTACCCCAGTTCTTGTATGCATAAATAAAGTTTAAAAAAATAAATTTGCTTCTTGGCACAGATACGCATTCCAGAAATGGTACTATTCCTGTTTAGCTACTGCAAGCTTTTTTCATTTTTCTCTCTCCCCTCCTAGTTCCCTCCAGGATTTCCAGATTAAGAAAATAAAAATAGAGGATGCTTAGTTAACTTGGAATCTCAGATAAGCAACAAATAATTTTTAACCTAAGTGTGTCCTAGGAAATATTTGGGTCTTCTAGTGTAAATTTCTTTGAAATTTAGATTTGACTGGGTAGTCTGTATTTTATGTGGCAACCTTGCTTCTTCCATCACTTTAGATGACAAGGGTCTCTGTGATGTGGCATAGACAGTTGTGGAGGTGTGAAGGTGTGCACTGGAAATGCATACAGTGCTGTGAACCAACATTATCTCAATTATTAGAAACACTAGATTACAAGGTTTCTGAATTCCAGGCTTGTGCATGCTGCTACACTTATATCCTTACTGTGCAAAGAGCAGTGTTAGGCTTGTAATATTGATTGATTGATGGGCAAGTCTCCTGGGAAGCACCCCAAACAATATGATATTTCAAATATAATGTCCATTGGGAGTTTTTTGAGTCCAGTAAGGACTTTCTGAGTTACTTGTTAATGAACACTTCTTGGAAGTTTTTAAGGGAGGCTGTACTAGAAAGAGTACACTCACTTTGATAATTCTACAGAATGTTAGCCGAGGAAGACAATTATAAATCTCTCCATGCTTGTCTTTGCTCCAGGAGATAAATTAATAACCCTTTAGAGACAGAGCTACTTTTTACATTATTCTATAATTTTATGCTTCCATTTGAGCAAGTAAACGTAATACACCTTTTTGTCTTTCCCTTAGGGTTAATTTTGATCTCACTCATGGGGCTAACTGGGTTTTCTTCAAACTCTGTTGTGCTTAATTATCTAGCCTGCTGTTATAATACAGCTATACCTCTAGTGAATTCAGGGAGCTTGTTTCCTAGACATTAAAATATAATAAAGTAGTAAGTTCAGAGATAAGGAGCTGAGCTGACCCTTTGATTCCCTGAATACAAGTGACTTTCCACGCCCTAAAAAATTATAACCACCCTTTGAGACATCAGAATGGTACCCATTGCATTTTGTCAAGTGACTCCGTCAGCCTGAGGGCTCTGCAGTTGAGATTTTGTCTCATTTCTGGGCTGTGTTCCTTTTTCACATGCAGGCAACCTGTCCCATGTCAGTTTTAACATTTGTGATCGCATGTCTCATCTGATTGTTACTGAGCAGTTGCCTTATTTGGAGTATTCAATGCTTTGATTACAATTTTAAAAGGTTCTTTTCCTGTGGTCAGGTTTGTGTTTCTCCCCATGTCTTATGCCTGGCTTCCCCATACAGATGCTTCTTTGAAGTCCGCGGAAGCTCAGCTTAAAGAGAGATGGACTGCTGTGTAGGGGGTGGAGGATGGGGAAGCAAGAATGAAGTCTCAGGCTTTCATTTGTCACTGATGACTTCACTGGAAAAATAACATGATTAGCTATAAAGAAATATATTGGTTGTTTAAGATAAGTTTTATGGAAAACTGTATTTTAATAACTTTATACATAGTTCTCACTTACTAAAATGACCATTGAATAGTCAATGGTCAGTGTTTCTTTACATTGTTATTTCTATCAGTAACCTCCATTCCCATCAGTACAAAATGTTTGAAAGAAACAGGGGTGGTTTTCACAGGGATACATATCACCTTCAGAATGGGAATATATACTTAGAATGTCCTTGCTTCAGAAGCATGCTCACTGGAAAACGATCCAGAAAAACATAACCTTCAGAGATAAAAGTTAGAATGGGTGGAATCAAGAAACACTGATTATGTTTGCTGTATGTGTCATGTAGATAATACATTGATACAGATATTCTTTTTTTCTTAATAAGAGAAAGCATCTTTTTTTTCTTTGAAACTTTCATTTTCATTGAAATGGATCTCTGGCATTTGTACTTTGTTATCTCTTCAAATTAATACAATTAAAATGAAACTCACGAGTTTCTTTTATATTAAAAATTTTCAGCAGCTGGAGGACCTGTAACCTTTCTTAAATGGGCCCATCTTCTAGCATAAAAAATAATTCTTCGATGGTGCTTTAACTCCTGGTTTCAGTACAAAGACAGATTATCAGGGTAATAAATTAAAGGCACCTCACTGCAGCTCTTTTGGCCAATGTTCTACCACAGGCCCATATTAATATTTTATTCCCTTTAATATTATTACATGATGCAGGCTTTATTTAAATGGATGTGACGGGTCTCTTGGTTGGCTTGACAACCAGAGGGAAGAATTAATGTTCTGCATTTAATCTCGGCTCAAGGCGCTAAATTATTTTGGAGGTCAAAACCATCATGCATATCATGCTAAATTATTGAATGTAATAACTATTAGCTAGCTGTCTATTTATGGGTTTTTGAAATTGTTTACTTCATGCACCTTGGTCTAATATTTAAGTAAGTCTCCTTTCAAGTTTTTTCCATTGCTGGGCCACTATTATCCTAGCCTTTGCAATGTGGTACCAGAACTAATGGACGATACCAGGTGAACATGTTTTAAATGATGGCTAACATGCTAAATGTTAATAAACTGCTGAGAATTTTCCTCCTTTTATGGATTCCTTCTTCACAGGAAGTTGAGTATGAAGAAAGAATGACTTTGGTATAACAGAAATTCTTATCCTATTTAAGATGAAAATTGCAGAATGTTTTTTATTAAAAAAAGTGACTTGAAAGAATATGGTTGCTGAGGGAAGTGATGAGCTATATTCTAATTACTTTAAGAATAATTGGAACAGTATGGAAATGGAGATTGAAGTATAAAATGACATGTTAGATTTCTTGAGAAATATTTTAATGGGAATTCTAGCTAGTGCACTATAAAATTATGTGTTCATTATTTATAATGGAAATAACTTCTGTATTTTATTTTTGGTATAATTTTAATGTAAAAGGTAGATTGAAGTCAACAGTGTTTTGCATTTTTCAGGGAGTGTGAGATCACTGTTCTTATTTTCTGCGCATTTTTGCAATAATGAGAGTAATCAAAAACTGTATGTTGAGAGTAGGATCTTGTCTCTTTAGCTATCATCAGGGTGGTAAGGGGAAGTGTGAAAATGGCACTCACTGTCCTCTCACGTTCTGCCTCCTTGGGATTTTATCTTAACTCTAGCTAGCACTTTCTATGTATAAGGTTTCCCGAGGTTAAGCAGTTTTAACTGCTTTACTTAAAGCAACATCAGTCATGGCCAATGGGCCATGATGAAAAAAAAGAGCTTCAAATAAGAAGGTAATTTTTCTTCCTGGTAATGAATGGCGATGGGCCAAAAAAACTTGCAGTACTTTCCGGGGCAGGATAACAGCTTATCTGAGTAAATGTAGTGAGCACTTGACAAGGCTGGCTACGGGGGTTCAGACTGGACCTCACTGAAAGGCTGAAGCAGCACTCTTTATCCCATCTTTCTTTCTGTCTTTCCTATCTGGTTATAAATTACTTCATTCATCTAAATGAGAGCTCTTTGGAAGGCTGTTAGTTTGAAAATGGCAGGTCTATCCAGTGACCCAAGATAGCTTCTCAGTGGCATCTAGCCATGCAGAAGGGACTGTTGAACAAGGAGTTAGATGGTTAAGGACCTCTCAGTCTCTGCCCTTCTCAGCGGCCCCAGATCAGCCAAATGGTGAGACTGGGAAGTAAGCTTGGTAGCTGGCCAGGCAGAGGGTGGGGAGAGCAGGAAAAGTTGGTGTTTTAACTTTCTCTCAGGGGGTCTCACTGACTGAGAATGAACATCGCAGACCCATGCAGTGATGGTGTCTGTTCTGGGAGAAGATAAATTTTCTTATCTTCATTCAGTGACTCAATTAATGTAAAACCAAGCAAAATGAAATGAAAACCTTTTTAATTTTATTTGCTCTGCTGGGATTATGGAATTCAGGGTCAAATAAGACTTGGTTTCAGCTTAAGGTGGTAATATAGTCTGAGATGTGTGTGCTTAAGCCACACATTCATCAACATGTCAGTGTCATGAGTGTATGTTAGTCTCCAAACAGTACTTCAGTATTTCACTGGCAGAGCAATTCAGGAGGGGATGCTGGATGCAGAGCTGGGTCAACCATGGCATCTTATGGCCCTGCATTACACTGGCAGTGTGGGCTACACTGTCCATGGTAGTAGGGATTTTGGGAGCCCTGTCCTGACATTGACCAATACATCATCACAACTGTACTGCCTTCCTTAGGTCGTTGTCTTGTACACACTGTTCCTTCATCTCAGCCTCCTGACAGAGGAGTCCTAGGAGAAAGTGTTGTGTGTGACAAGCTAGGGAGAGCTGAGGGAGGATTATGAGCTGCCACAGAGAGGACAGTTTCCTAACATCCGACAGGGAAGTTGGAGGAGATTGGTAGATATGTCTCTCATCTTGGGAAAGAGAGAAGCAACATTCAGAGTGTTGACAGGAAGAAGAGAATGTAGACTCCAGGGCAATTGGAAGAATATGGGTCATCATGTTATTACTGTTAATGATCTCTTTGGACTTGTTAGTTTTTGAGATCTAAGTGTTTTCATAATGGACATTTTGAAGTTATATAAATTTTGAAAGATGTTTATTTATTTATTTATTTTTTAAGAAAGGTCCTTTTTAGCCTACCGTTGTTCTCAATTAAAACTGGAAATGGCTTATACTTCTAGGCTTTTTACGTTTCCCTGAGGTGGGGCCCAGGGCAAAATGAGCATAGAGTTTCCTTTAAATATTTCGTTCTACCCTCCCTTACTACCTGTACTTTACAGAGGAAGAATAACATTAATAAAGTTTAATGGGATATAAGGAAGTGAAGGAAAGCATATCCAATTCTGTGAATAATGGTAGTTTGCAAGAAATCACCATGCAACTTAAAAAGGAAGTTCTTTAAAAATAGGAAGCATATCCAAAGATTTTTTTCAAGCCAAATTTTAATGGAAGCAAGATTTAAAAAACAAAACAAAACAAAAAACAACACACCAGCATTTTAAATACCTATATTTGAAAATATGGGCATTAATTCTAAAAGATGCTCCTCATAATTTTGCTATTACCTTGAGGTATTCAGATTCCCATAGATAAAAATGTAGAAATGTTAATTATTCTCTATTATTCAAAGAAAAATCTCATTTGGTAATTGTTGAATGATAAACAATCTCTGGCTAGGAACACGACATAACCCTTGTGGCTAAGGATTTTACAATCTTGTAGTAATTGCAAAGTGGTAATTGGTATATAGAGTAATTTGGCTCTATGAACAGTCTTTAGTATCCTAGTAGGCATCTATGAAGGGAAGTAAAAGTTGTACTTAAAATAATTATTCTTATGGGTGGACCATTCTGGAAAGTATTCTACGTGTACCTCGGAGATTCCTGCAAAACAAGCCTTGTCACCATGGCGACAGCCTCACTACTGTGCCAGTTGATATTTCCACCTCCTCTGTCTCAATTTCCCGGTGCCTTCTCTCCTGCTTTCTTATCTAAACTGTGAGATGAATGACCTTGATCCAAGTCCTTTTCTCAGACTCTCCTTTTGCAGGAACTCAAACAATGCTAAGGTTTTGTTACCTTTTGGTAAATCTTAAAGCTACTCATTTGATGTCTCATGTTAGGTGCACAGTCCATGGCTTAGTAGGATGCCAAAGGATGTTTTTAAAGTATCAAGTAGTAGTTCTTTACCGTAGAAGCTATGGGCCTGCTCCAGAACCTTAGGGGACTATGTCAGGGGGCGGTATCCTCTTTAGAATGCGGAGACACTTATAAATTTGTGTGAGTTCTAGTGACCTCAGCTGAAACAGAGTGAACAGAAAGACTTTCACTTTTTGCTTTTCATTCCTACAATAGTATTTTCACTTTAATTAATAATTATTTAATTAATAATTTAACTTTAATCTGTTATTTTCATATTACAGATTAGTGTTAAGGAAATTCTTTGCCCATTGGCCAGTGTGCAAAATGCCAGGCAGTCTTACTTGGAAACTCTACTATAGATCCCAGACCCAGGAATAATTAGCTTATGCATGTCACTGATGAGGTGACAGTCACTTCACAACACCCTTATGTTTTGTGTTTGAAGGCATTCATTATAGCCTTTTGCAATTTTATGAGTTATATCCTTTGTCTTGATTAGAGAAATTGTGTAACAGAATTTTGAATTCCTGTGACAAATATGAGGCAAAAATTAAGACGTTATTAAATGTGTTTTGAGATTATCATAAATATAGTAGATAATGAATATTCATGGTGTTTTATCTAATCAGTTTAGATCTTTTTCTCAGTTGTCATTAGGAAAGTTAGTAGAAGAAAAACATGTCCAGAGGAAGAGTATTTGCTTTCTTACACCTTTTTGTAATTAAAAATAATTGGCACCTTGACATGAAATAGAAAAGTTTGTCCTAGCACACTGTCCTCCCTTCTTCTCAACTCTTTTCTGGAAGGTTAAGTTGCATTCTGCAATTTACTAAAAATGCTATTATTATTGTGTTGTAGCAATATTTCTTCAGAAGTCGAAATGATGGCCGACTTTAATATAGAAAGCTTGATAAAACTGTTATAAATCACCAGTGGTTTGGGGGAAAAAGACTAAATTCTGATTGCTTTTGATTTTTACAGTTTCTTGGAGAATTGTCTAGGACTTTTGAGTCTCTTCCTGTCACTATCTCTAGTGATTTAAATTTGTTCTATTTGAAGGAAATTGGTAAGAACACTTTAAGATTATTCAGAAAGTTTGTTTTCAACTCTCTTAAAGCAAATAGGTTCACAGCTGACTAGGGAGTAAAGTAAATTTTCCCTGAACATTGTTAAAACAAGCTATTACATCCCTTGGCTCAGCTCTTCCGACTATACACAAAAAAATTACTTCCAATTTTCACAACTATACAACTGAAGTTTCCTTTCCCAATGTTGTTTATGACCCAGTTTTAACATCTTGAGATTTTTTTTCATTGTTTTTCTAGCAGGAAAGATAGTGTCTAGCCATCATTAATTTATATTGCTATTATGCTGCTGAACTATATACTTGGGAATCCTTTTGGGGACTCCAAAAAAGAATCTGTGGCATGGATTTTTTTCCCCCACAAAAGTTATTCTTGAAAATAAGTGTAGGTAGATACAAATTTTTAAAAAAGAGAGAAGATTTTAAAAGACCACAAGTTCAAGGAATCTTAGACCTAAACCCAACCTGGCTCTGAATAGTCTCATGAAGTAAAAGCTACCATGGTGCTTTCATTTACTTTACAATCTACTTGAAGTAAAATTTGATGTCCTTTTATATCTACAGTGATGTTTACTCATTGATTTGAGTTCTATTTGGGCTAATTAATGTTTTCTTATGATGTAGCAACAAGAATGCTTTAAGAATTGGCCAAATTAAATTGATTTAGATCCAAACATGGTGGCATGGATTTCCTCTTGATACTTTGGAATCAGTGGTGTAGATGATATCTATCTATTTACAAGATTTTACATTTTAAGATAGAAATGTTATAGGAAGGAAGGCTGCTGGTGTATAAACTAGCATTTCTCAACTTTTTGAGTTTTCCAAGGAATGTTTTTGTCACAGGGCATCTTGAAATGTGAGGGCAAGTATGTAGGAAATGATATATTAGTTACTTTTAATTTTGCTTCTCTGATAACATTCTCAAAAACATCTGTAACCATTCTCTTTTAAAAAATTATTAAAAAATAAGCCTAGTGAAAAAAATCAACATTGGTCAAACTACTACCTTTTCATTATATCTACCACCATTACCTTAGTCAGACCCTCACAGAGTCATGCCTGTAATATTGCTTTTGTTGGCCAATTGATTGGTCATATGAATTTTTTTTTCCATATTAACATTTTTTTGAAAAATCTTTGTGCTCCAACTGCTGTTGTGGCCTCGGATGCAAGCATCCATCACGGGGGTATCCCATACCTGCCCTAGGTCTTCTCTGTCACTGTGATTTGGGGTTCCCATTAGAGTCTTGTTCATTCTGATGAATATGCACACCTGGAAGTATGAGGTAGTTGACATGCTCTGTGCAAACCTTGACAATACAGATGAGTATTGGTGATTTGGTAGGAAATTCTAAAGCACATTTTACATAGTTCCTCAGAAGATGCCTCTTGTGTCCTCACTCAGTTTATCTGTTGGCCTTTGCAAATAGATTGTGGCAGATAACAATGATAACTGTAAATGTAAACCATTGTTTGTTCCAATCACAAACATTATGCCAAATGTAAGATCTGTACTGTATAGCAAATCAATATAGAATCAGGTACTTGTTATATAGCAGTTCATCAATTTGAAGCTTGTATTTACATAAGAAGAATGACAATACACATTTACTGTCTTACCCCAAAATTCCATCACAATATAGTCTTCAGTAGCCTTGATCATTTAAAAATTCTGCAAAATATCATATTACTTTGCTTTGTTAAAGAATATCATACTAATTGAATTTGGTGAGCAAGAAATAAAATGTACTTTGAGTACCTCAGTAAGATCTATGCATACCAGAATGTAGGAGATATGCCCCCTGAAGATTCAGGACATGGCTATAGTAGTAACACTTTAAGATGTTCAGTGGTCTTTGTCATCCTTGACATTGTCTCTGGAGGACAACTTGCTAGAATGTTTATTTCTTGCCACTAAGAAAGAGGTACAGTGTTTGGCAGACTTTTAAAGAAATTCTGAATGTAGGTATACTTGGGGATAATATTCTTACCACATTATTGATGAATTCAGAAGGTCATCAATTTTGAGAATGGCCCAGAGTAACAGAGGGCCCTAGAGCAGATCTGGGTTGGGTAAAGGTTGTCCACTCATCCACACCAGATCATATATCGATTTGACCATGTTAGAGACACTTAAAATGAATAAAGATGCTGAATAATGAGTCATGATTTAATCTGGTAAGTTATGTAGCAAAGATTTACTACTTGATATTTAAAAAGCATCCCTGAGCATCCTGCTAGGCCCCAATAGACTGACCACCTGATCATGGATGTGAAATACTAAGAAATTGGAGCTGTCTTTCACTAACTGGGTAATTTATGATCTATTGTAGCATAAGATTCAGTGGATATATCAGTAGCTTGTGGGTTAGTACACATAGTAGATTCAGAAATACATGCAAGATGGTTCTGAAAGTGCAGGAAATTGCTTGACAGGTGGCCCAGACTATGTCACCAAACTCTGTTGCTCTAATGCCTAATGCTGTCACCTATGGAATCATGCAGGATTCCCTGTGGAATCCCTATAATCAACTAACAAGCAAAAAAATTGGCTCTAGTTCATAGATTGATTGGCTTACTATGTTGGCTGTAGCTAAAAATGTACCACTACAAATTTGTGTCACTACATAGGAGTGACTCTGGACAGTAATGAAGGAAAATCCTCCAGGAAACTGAGCTGTGAGTAATGTACTTGGTTGTTTTCCTTGTTTGGAGGGAGAAATGACAAGAGAGATGGATATCACAGATGCCAGGACATTAGCAAGTGGTTTGCCTGCTTTGTCAGAGGTCTTGAAATAAGTAAATTGGAAGAGCAAAGATAAAGAATTTTAAAGCAGAGACAGGTGATGGGCCATTTGAATGGAAATAAAGTACATTAATTTGTGTGTCTCACATTAATGGCCACTGGAAATCATCTTTTGCAGATGAGGTACTCAACATTCAGATAAATGTGGATGTCAACCAGTCTCTCCTTAGCCAGTCCAGCTCTTGGGCAATAGTCCAAGGAATGGGATTGTGACAGTAATGCAGGCCATGAATGTATCCAACAGTGTCTGAAACTATACCTTTAGTGAATGTCCAAGCTGCCTACAGCAGATCGTCTCTGATTTATTGACAGAGACTGACACTGAGTCTTCTATCTCCACTTTCTCTTCCATTCAGCCAGCAAGTCACTGGAGAAGCCAGCATTTTCTTTTCACTGAAGATTTATGTTTACTCTTTCTGTCAGTTTATCTTCCTTGCCTGAATTATCTCTAGAAGAAGTACCATCTCAGGACTTAATACCTGATTTACTGATATGGGATCCCATTTAATATGCTTTAGCCCTCTTTTGGGCTGAAGGAGGTACAACAATGGGTACATAATCATAAGATTCAATGATCCAACCATATACTGCATTGCCCAGGGCAGCTGGCCTAATAAAATGATGGAATGGTCTATTAAAGACTTAATTAAGGTACCAGGTCAAAAACAATGCCATATGGTGTTGGAAAAGCAATCTTCCATTGTATTATATCTTTGATATATGGTATTCTGTCCTGCATCCAAGGGACTAACAGAGATTTTTAGCTTCTCAGCTGTCACATCCAGTGATAATCTTTCAGAATTTATCCTTTGGGTCATTACATTCTTAAATTCTGCTGGATTAGAAATCTTGATTACTGGTGGATATGACAATTTCACTAAATCTGTAGTATTATTACTATTTGCTCATTTTAGGGTAGTAATAAGTGAATTGAAATTTATAATTATTAACTCCGTTTTTTACAGATAAAGAGAGAAGTTGCTCCTGCTTATCACAAGGATTTAGGTTGGTGGTCACACAATAGGAGCAAAACAGAATATTCTTTGCAGCTAAGGGATTAACTGCAGTGTCTTTTTGTGTCTTCATGCACATTGATAATTGCGTATGGCTAGATGCAGCTACAAGGGTCAAGTTATTATGGATTTCAGTTGCTTGAAGGTAATGTGTTGGCTGGGAGAGGAAATTTGAAATGGGTAGCATGCAGCTGGTTCCATGTTGAAACATCAAGAATTGTTCCATTAAGACTTCTTATAGGATGTCTTGCAGAAATTGTGGACATACCAACTTGCAGGTTCTGTGATGAACTGGACTTAATGAATCCAAAAAGCAGAATGAAAGATTACAGTGACCATTAGTTTTTGGATTCATTCTGCTCAAGTGTTTGCTTCTACCATTGCTGGAACAACTAGTTGCCTGGAAGTTTTTTTTTTTTCTTTTGTTTTCTACATTGCAACTTCCCTGCTGCCGCTGTTTTGAATTCCTGCAGGAGTTCAGTCAACTGCTGCTTCTCAAACTTAGAAATACGAAGGAAAGAACATCTCTCTGGGGAAGCTCTCCGATTCCTCAGGACATTCAGTAAGCTCGAGTCACTATAGCATTACTCAGTAATGCTTTCATAGATGGACTTTCTTCTTTCACTTTTTTCAGTGCCCCAAATTCTTATTCCCTGGGATACTCCCTCTCAAATAAACCATTGCACAGAAGTCCTGATTTTTATAGGTCAGATTTTTTTCATTTTCACCCTTTTTCCTCTCCAAATCACTGCCTTTAATCAGTCAGGTATTTCCAAAATGCAAAAGGAATCTTGTTACACCTTTATTTTTAACTTTATTTATAACATTAACTGTTTCAGAAAATCCCAATTGGTTTCATTCAGTTCATGCATTCATATATTCAGCAATTTTACAATAAGGAAATAACTCATTAATTACTTCTCTTATCAGTGATGTCCTATATTTAGGCAGTTTTTTCTTGTCTGGATGAGGCTACATTTAGTTCATCTTAACTCCTTTAGAATGGGGCTTATTAAGGATTGTGTTCCTATATTGGCAGACAGACTGAAGACTGAGGCAAGAAAATACAGTCAGAATAGTGTCTCTTTGGGTACTTCTAGAATATTAATGTATGTCCCACACTATTTGTTAGATATGGCTTTACATATCGCAAAGGCAACTGAATTACTCATCCCCTGTTCTTTGTTAGTTATATGAACTTGGGCAAGTTTCTAAAGCTTATTCTTCTTATTTGTAACACAGGGGTGAAGAAACCCCTACTTTATAGCCTTGCCCAGGCTTTTTTTGAGTTTAAGTAAGATAAGGTGATAAAAAACTTCTCTCAGTTTCTGGCAAGTGATTAGTACTCACTTAATGATACTTTTCTTGTCTCCATTATATCCCCAGCCCTTTAGTCCATTGTGCTAAACCACTGGTAAAATGGATATCTTTGTGTCTCCACTGAATTGACCAGTTGCATTATAACGAGTAGAATTTATGAATCTTAAGTTTTCTAGACATAGGTTTTTGAAAGACTAGAAAACTGTTGGACCTATTTCACCATACACCTTTCAGCCTACTCAGGGAAAAGAGGTGCTAGACGTGGAAAGCATGTAGTTAATATGGTATGGCGAAGTTGGCAAGAAGCTATATAAGAGTGAATAATTGTAAAATGTCTATCATAATAGAAATTGGAAAATGCAGGAAGGGATAAAAATGTCCTGTCCTTATGTGTGTGTGTGATGGGGAGGGGAGGCTGAAATCTATACTTCCACTTTTTCTTTTCAAGTGTTGATACTAAGCGTGAGGGTGAATCCCTCACTCAGAAATGTTGGGAGGCCTGGAGTAAAGACATGGTGTGTGCCTTGGAGAATTTTGGGAGGGTTTCCTTCTTACTCTTTCATTTAATTTTGAGGTGTCTTTTTCTTTTTGGAGATCATACTGATGTTGCAGAGTTGCAAAAAGTAGGGCTTAGAGGCTAACAAGCAGTGTGTGAGATGCTCAGGTCTTGTAGCAGGACTTGAGAAGTTTGTCCTGAGAGATTACTGCAACTGACTGAACTAGAAGAGGCAGTAGGGTAGGAATTCAGAGTAGGACTCACTCAATATGCATGTAACAGGGAAATTTTCTGGGTTGTCCTCTAAGAAATATAATAATGAATGATGATGCAAGAAAACAGTGTGAACAGTTGAATCAACAACAGATAAGAGCTTATGTTGACTAAAAGCCTCGAATTATCATTCTACCTAATAGCTCCACCTAATAAACGGGTTGTGGAGTAAAGGGATAAATGACTAGTTGTATGTTTTCTTGTGCATTTTCTCTTATGTAAAGGTTTTGCCTAATTGGCTAACCCTTTTTCCATGGGGGTATTGGAATAAATGTATGATAGAGGTCACTACCCAGGACACTGATCTATACACTAATATGTTTTCTTTCTTTCGGAACTAGCTGATCCAATGGGGGAAAGTTGATAACTCTTTGCTTTTCCCTCAGTTTATATGGCTGTTTGCATTCCTTAGGTCAATTAAATTAAGGAATAAGGAACTATGAAATACCTCAATGAGATAAGGAATAAGAAAGCTCCGGCTTTTACTATTATTAATTGCATTTGGTCAACTTCCCTTACAAAACTTATAATTTTGTTGACTAATGAAATCAGAAGTGAGGAAGTTGTAATGATAAGGCTGAATTTAGTCACCTGCAACAGGCAGACTTTCTCAGAACACAGCACCATTAGTGAACAGAAGTGCAAGCTAGGAAGAAGGATGCAATTGGTCTTTATGAGAGGATTTGAAAAGACGTGAGACAACTCATGATTTCAAGCCTGTGATTGTGAATATGATTTTGCAAGACAAGAAATAAGTCTAAAAACACCTTTGATATGTTCATAGATGAGGTTGATGGGTCCATTTCAGATTCAGTAGCTGAACAATGATAAACTAAAAAGCTGTAAAAGCCTTTTTTTTTTTTTTTGGTGAGGCTGAAACAATGGTTTATAATGATTCTCTTAGATTTCTTGAGAGGTATTCATTTTAATTCAAGGTTATGTCTGAACTCTGGATCCAATTCTTCTAGATTTGATAGGGAACTGATTAAAATATTCATAGACTATATCTCAAATACTTTGGACTTGGCATTTCAAGAATTATCTTTTTTTTTTTTTTAGATTTTCAAATATACAGTTGTAGAACTGAAAGGAACAGGTGAAATCATTTAATTTCAGCTTCTTTTTAAAGATGTTTAAATGTATTCACAATAACTAAAATGCTTATTAATGTGCCAATTATTTATTTAATCTTGAGATTTGTTCCTACATGTTTGATAATGCACACATTTTTGAAAATTGTTCAGAAAAAAGAAATACTGCTTGTGTTATATATCTGGTATTTTTGCCAACATTACGTGATTGTGCCAGTAAAGATAAGGGTTGGGACAAATTAGCATGTATCAACTCTCATCTGGAGCCTACATTAGACTACTAATTAGTCTTTGTTGTTTCTTTCTTTCCTCTCTAGAATCTATTCCCTACACATAAGGAAATACATAATATTCCTAGTAGCCTGTTTAGCATACTGTGATAGGCTCAATTGTGTCTCTCCCAAGTTCATACGTTGAAGTCCTAACTCCCTAGTTCATTAGATTGTGATTACATTTAGAGGTAATAAAGAGGTATCTTGATTGAAATGAGGTTTTTAGGTTAGGACCTAATATAATATAGCTGGTGTCTTACAATAAGAAGAAATTTGGAAACAGCAATATGCAGAGGGAAGACCATGTGAAGACCCAGGGAGAAGATGGCCATTTACAAGCCCAGGAGGGGGAGCTCAGAAGAAACAACAGCCTGTCTGACACCTTGATCTCAGACTTCTCATCTTCAGAACTGTGAGATAATAAATTTCTTTTGTCTAAGCCACTCACATGGTCATCCCACTGAGGTAGTTTGGGATGGTGACTTTAGCAAACTAATTCACATGCCTATGCCTCTAACTTCTTTCATCTCACTCCTTCCTTAACCATTGTAAGTTGAGTGAGTTATTGAGTCGGTATGTACTATGCTCTCTCTTAGGAGCTTGATAACATTACCATATTTAATCCTCAAGAAGCCCCATGAAGCAAATATTGTTATTGTTACCATGATCTAGACAAGCACATAGATAAATGAATTTCTGGAATATTTGCTTTTAGTCCTCTCTGTGTGGGCAGTCTGCATGCCAGAGGCTGTCATGCTCAGAGGAAATACAAGAGAGGGCCACTTGGAAAGGATCTGAGACTTCATGAAGATGGAGATGCCTGGTAGGTCTCCAGTTGCCACAGCCCCACCCTCTCTGTTCCAACTCTCACACTTCATAATGGACCCAAAGCCAGAACCACTCAGAGTTCTTTTATGCTATAAATTCATCAGGAGTAGTTTTTAGCAACTTCAATTCCTTGGTTCTCACAAAATGTGGCCCTTTGGGTAAAAGGCTGACTCTTTGGTTGAATCCAGGTACCTTTCTCTTAGGAATATTTCTATTGTAGTCATTTTCCTTCATCTCTTTCAGGGTATTATCTCAGGTCTGAGAGCAAGTAATGTTTTCAATATCTGCTTCAATTTTCTTGGCAAGTGTCTTGCTCTTAACCTGTTTGTTTACATCAATACCAACAGCTATAGGGTAGCATCATAGACACTTCCAGCTTTTCTCAGGTAATAGTTGTGGGTCTAATCCCTTAATGTCTACAGCATCACCTTCCTTGTAGATGGACATGCATATAGACAAAGGAAAAATTCCAAGTTTTCCAGAAGACCCAGAGAAGATACAGGGGGTCTCTTTCTTTTTGATTTGTCACTTTGATGAACTAACTACTGGAAGATGGTGGTTCTGGCCAAAAGGTTGAGGTGATTTGTTTTTCAACAGTAGTAACCAGGACAGATCACAATAAAAGGAGCAGTATTCTTTTTCTTTTTTTTTTCTTGTTTTCTTTTTAAGATTATTTATTTATGCAAGCACTGGGTACAGTCAGAAGCACGGGAAGGTGAGAGAGTTCACCAGAGCCAGAGCAGGGAACAGAACAGGCAGACCGACGAAATACACTGCTGAAGGGAGCAGCGGGTGCGGCAGGAAAGGTCTGCACACCATGTGCGACCCTCTCCGGTGGCTGGGGATCGAACCAGCGCTGCAGAGGCTGCGGGCAGCTTTGCAGCCCAGCGCTCAACCACTGCACCACCACGGGAGGCCCTCTGTCTTTTTTATTTATATACACCTGTTCCATAAGAAAGTCTACTTCTCAGTTTCTTTCCCTGAATTCTGAGAATCCTTTTATAAGGTTTCTCTCATATACTCTTAAGCAGACTTATCAGTTGTCCTTTGTTGGAGACAACTTTCTTCCAACTTGTTCTGACTTTGCGGAGTTGGCTGGTGTTGTGGTATTTTGTAGGTGCATCTGAGAAGGCCTCATGTATACCCATGTCACTGCATTCACTTCTCTATTCTACTTGTAGGATATCTGAAGTATAGCCCGACTATTAATATTCATGCTCTGACAACCTATTCATGCCCCTTGCTATATATAATGCTATATATATATATATATATATATATATATATATATGCTATATATAATACTGGACTGTATTCTTCCTTTAAAGACTTCAAAGAATTGCAGTCATATGCTTTTGGTATCTCACAGATATTTTGAATATTAGCGTCTACTGCTATATTATGGTTCTCTTTTAAGAGGTAGACATGGGTCCACAAAAACTGAACAGGAGGACTATGCTGAGTGAGAATTACAATTGCGTCTTCTTTATAACAGAAATCTTTTTGCTATCATTTTATTTTGCTTATCTAGAACATGGTAACAATAATAATATTTGCCTCGTGGGGCTACTTGAGGATTAAATATGATAATGTTATCAAGTTCCTAACAGAGAGCCTGGAACAAACTGACTCAATAACTATTAGCTATATGCACTGCTGTCATTGAACTTTAAGCCCTGAAATAAAAATTTAATAAAGCGATTTGACTTAGATCTATATCGGAGTATACTCTGAGCTTATCTTAAAATGTGTCCTGACCACAGATATCTGAGTATCCATCTGTATTTCTTTACATTGTAAGTGCTACAGCTATTTTTACTCTTTTTATCCTCTTCATATTGGTGATTCAAAAACTCTCCACGCACCGTCCTTCATTGCAAAACTGTTTATTGTTTCAATTGAAAATATTAGGGAATAGCAAATTGGCCAAAGACTAGCCTGTGTTCCCAAAGGAAGTAACTACAGTTATGCAGAGCAGAAGGTAAAATTATAATTTATAGGCTATTTTATTATGCTGTACCAAATATTTATCGCAGTATCAGTAAAAGAGCCATAAACTTTAGTAGACTACTGAGAGACAGCAATGAATATGCTGCTATTGAGGAGACAGTCATTATAATGCAGGGAAATGCCTGGGTTTGATTAGATCCAAAGGGAAATAGCACTCGGTTAGACCTGTGGGAATCAATAGAGCTTGTTCTCCTCTTATATGAACAAGTGAAATGACTTAGATTTATATACATCATAAATAGTGATACTGGACTTTGATTTTTTTTTTTTCCCGGAGTTAAACTTCTCATGTTAGAATTTATGAGACAGAAAAAAACTCAGTCAAGGGGAATCGAGTGAGGCCAACTGCTGTGTAGAGAAAATCAAGGGTTCATATGTTTAGACTTGCCACCCTCACATATTTTAATAAATATTAAAGGAGTGATATTAGCAAGTGTTTACAATGACAATTCATTTTCATGGTTTTGGCTCATTGGCTGAGGCAAAGAAATTAATAGCTTTGTTTTATTTTATGGCATGAGCAGCACTTTGTGTGTGATATCGAAGCTGCTTAGGTGATGGATGTGTTCATTGCATCTTATGGCTTATGATAATAAGTGCATATATCATACAAGAACTAAAACAGATATGTCCTATAATGCACTCATCTCACTCTATTTTCATTATGATTTTTTATCTATATAAACTACACATGATGTACATACTTGACGACTTGCCTGCAATGTTATATATTTCAAACTCCAAATGTTGCTGTTTCAGAAGTCTACTGAGATGGGCTTTCTACTCCACACTCTTTGAAATTGATCTGGTAGGAATAGCATCATATTTTAAACCACCTCATTGCAATATCAGCTTTTGAAGCACACTAAAAAGCCTTTTTATGTTGATGATAGCCTAGTTACAGAGATTTATTCAAAAATAGTAGTAATCTTGGCATGTTTCAGACCTCGGGTGACTACACATTTTTTTTCTTTTTTTTAAGTTTTATATATTTGTTACATCATTTTTCATTTTTTGCACAATGTATGCATTTCCATCTTGGCTATAGTCCCCATACAATTCCCACCACCCTTGTTTTGATCCTACTTCCTTTTCCCCGCCCCCCCCCCCCCCCCAGGTAGAGTGTCTCTGGTTTATAGTTGCTTGTTGCTTGTTGATTTTACTTTATTATAATTAGTCTTTTCCCTGGTCCCTTATTTAGGTTTTCTAAATTCCTGCTAGGAGTGAGACCATCTGGTATTTTTCTTTTTCTTTCTGACTTATTTTGCTGAGCATGATCCCTTCCAGCTCCATCCATGTTGCTGCAAATTGCATGAGTTTATCTTTTTTGATTGCTGTGTAATATTCCATGGTGTATATGTACCACATCTTCTTGATCCAGTCATCTATTTTTAGGCATTGTTTCCATAGCTTAGCTATTATAAATAGTGCTGCTATAAACATAGGGGTGCAGGTACCCTTTTGAATTAATGTTTCTGTGTCCTTTGGGTAAATACCTAGGAGTGGAATTGCTGCATCATATAGAAGCTCCATCTTTAGCAGGTTGAGGAATCTCCATAGAGCTCTCCATAGTGGTTGGACCAGTTTGCACTCCCACCAGCAGTGCAGGAGAGTTCCTTTTTCTCCACATCCTCGCCAATATTTGTTGTTGCTAGTTTTTTTTTTTTTAAATGGCATTCTCGACTAAGTTTGACACTATGGTGGATTTCAGGATGATACTGAGGTATACGGTATTTGTTTTCTCGTAGCTTTCTAAAACTCTTGTACTTTTCTTGAAATATGTGGTGGCAGTCCTGAAGCATGTGAAAAGAAATTCAGAATCCAAGGGTAGGGGGCTTGTCTGTTCCCATAGGAGGGCAGTATTGTATTAGCAAGAAAACATAAAAACTTGGAGGGATTTCCTGTACTCTGGCCTTATAATTAAACCATTTCCTGCCAGTGGAGTGGATGGTATTTCAAATCCCGCTAATAAATCTATGGATTAATAACATGTGAGTCAGAACAGCACGCACCATAATCACCGCTGTTGATCCATTTGTCTCCCTTTGCACGGTGTATTGATTTTCCCTGAGAATGTAACAGAGAAAGAACTTTATGAAATTCTCTCATCTTTAAACTCTGCTTGTTAATATATTCCTGTCGCCACTCATCTATTCGTAATGTCCTGACAGGTAACTATTGCTGTGATAATTTAAAATAGTCTTGAAAAGCAGTTGCTATGTTTTTGGCGAAACTTCTTATTACTGGTAATTGCCTGCAAAATGAATTGCAAGCACTAGCTGGTTCCAGCCGAGATCAGAAGTGACTGTTAACTCACCTAGCTGCAAACTGGGGATTACTGGGGATTGCAGGGACTTGTCTTCCAACAACCTCCTTTCTTTTTCACTTTCTAATAGGCTCAGCTTTCTCCTGTCAGGTTTGGGGATCCCCTCACTTACATTTAATACTGACCTTGTCTGATGGGACCTTTATAGCAGATGAAAATACATCTTTATTAATTCAGAAGTAGGGGAGTAGATGGAATTGTTTGTGCATTCCAACTGAAAAATAAACTAGCAGGCAATTGTGTACGGGATATTTTAGAGACTGATGGGATAATTTCATGCCCTATCATGACAAGGACTCTATCAAAATGCAATTCAGATAACCCAATATTATTTCCTTCACTCTTGAAAAATAGACTACAGGATGTAAGGAGCCAGTGTTTCCCCTCTCCCACCCTCTTTGCTCACCCTGCTTCTCTTTTCCTTCTTCTTTGTAAAAGCTGGGATAGAATTTGAAGAATGATGAGGCTAAGTTTCTTGAAGTTCCTCAGGGGTTTGGAGGAGGGAGGGTGGTAGCTGAGAAACAGGCCAGTTTGGAAAGTAGTTCATAGAAAAGATTGAAAGAACATTAACATTTGACAGAACCAGGCCTTCAGAAAAAAGTTAATATGCTGAAATCTGTGAAATTGTGAAAAAGAAAATTGATATTAAAATATGAACTGTTTTTCAAAGCGGCCTTTGCCAATCTTCTGTGTTGCTGATTCTATAAATGTCACTTTTGGTTCTCGTTGAGCATGCTGATGGGTTTTGTTGTTGCCAATGTGAATTTGGATTTGAGATTGGGAGTAGGGACTGGGGATGTTGGTTGGATCTGTATTATATACAATGATGCTAATTCTTCCATCAGCAAATTTTTTTTTTAATATTTATTTATTTATTTATTTTCTTACATCATTGTTCTTCCCTCAGGTGTAGTCCCTGTACATCTCCCACCACTGTGGCATCTCTGAGCCTCACCATAGTCCCTTGTGTACTTCCCTGCCCTCTTTTGACCCCCACTTCCTTGCTGTGTGCTTCATCTGTGTTCAGCGTGCAAGTTTTGTCTTTTTCCTAACCCTTTTTTTTTGGTTTTCCTATACTCCACCTATAAGTGAAACCATTTGATACTTTTCTTTTTCCTTTTGCTTAGCATCCCCTCCTGCTCCATTCATGTTGCTGCAGGTGGCATGAGTTTATCTTTTTGATTGCTGAGTAATATTCCATTATGTATATAGACCACATCTTCTTGAGCCATTCCTCTGTTTTGGGGCATTTAGGTTGTTTCCATGTCTTTGCTATTGTAAATAGTGCAGCAATAAATATAGGAGTGCAGGTTTTCTTTCAAATTAGTGTTTTGAATCTACCTTTGGGTAGATTCCTAGTAGTGGATTTGCTGGATCATAAGATAAGTCCATTTTCAGTGTTTTGAGGGTCCCTCCACACAGCTTTCCATAGTGGCTAGACCAGTTTGCATTCCCACCAGTAGTGTAAGAGTGTTCCTTTTTCTCCATATCCTCGCCAACTTTTCCAACAGCAGAGCTTTTGATTATCTGCCCCCTATTGACATGTGAGGCATATTATTTTATGCTTCTTTTTTTTAGAAACGTGCTGAATGTAAATTATAAGTAATGAACAGTATATGCACATGTTGATATTTTGTACCAGTGACATCTTAAGTTATTCCTATATATTCTTTATCTTCTAATTACCATAAAATTATTGATGAAGCACCTACTGTATTCCAAGCACCATTCTCATAGCCCTGCCACTGAGAAGCATTGCCCAAAGGATGCACAAGAGATGGCTGAAATTGGAGGACATTGAATGCTTCTCTTTTATCTTGCTGCAAATCCAGTGTCCTGTGGTTGTACATGGGTGTTTCGATATTGTAAATTGACCAAATGATTATCTGTATATTGCCTTCATTTTAGAAACCCACACACACGCTCTTTTTTTTTTTTTTACCCCCAACTGATTTTTAAAAACTTTTCCCTTTCCATAAATAAAAACCGTTTGAACTGGTAAACTAAAGGAAAGACAGAAGACTTTCATGTGCTACTTAATATTTTATAAACCATAGCCCAGCTTTGCACATTGCTCTCACTTCTGTCATCTTGCAATGTGGCATTTCATTTGTTGGATTGTAATGATTTGTTTTTATGTTTTGTCTTTGCCCCTGAACATTTGGAACAAGTTATTAACCTAGACCTATGGCTCCTCAACTGTGGCACCACAGTGAATTCCAGGGTATTTTAAATTTTGAGGGAACACAATGACGTCTGTCAGGTCTGTGTGAACTACTGGCTCAAAGTCATTTGCAGTGTCATTACTAGAGGCTCCTAATTTCCTTTGGTGATACATAGCTTTGTGAAGTTGGGTTTTCTGCAATAGTCCATATGAAAATTAACATAGAACAGGAAGTGAAGGTGGTGGTGTACAAGGTTTGATTCTAAGACATGAGATGTTATTTGGAAAGTTTCAGAAGGTGTGAGAAGTTCTGTTATTAGTAGGTAATTGAGCTTATTTAAACATGAAGTAAAAAAGGGGCCTCCCTGGTGGCACAAAGGGTTAAGCACCGCACTATGAAGCAATCTGCAGACTCGGCAGCATGAGTTTTATCCCCAGCTGGCCAGGGAGCAACCCACATGGCGCAGCAGACCTCTCCTGACTCACCTGCTGCTCCCCTCAGCAGTGTATTTCAGTCATTCTGCCTGTTCTTCTCCCCACTCTGACTCTGGTGAATCCTCTCAGCCTCCCTCCACCCCCTCATCTCTGGACTGTACCCCAGCTCTTGTATGCATAAATTAAATCTTTAAAAAAAATGAAGTAAAAAAGATCATTTTTTCCCTCAATTTATGTACATTAATTTTTAAAACTGAGACAGTTGCTAGACATGAATTTTTTTAGGTTGTTTGCATCTAACTACTTAATGAAGGACACTGATAGATTGCTTCTGACTTAAGGGCACTATGGGAAAAAATGATTAAGACACTGAGGCTGCCATGAAGCTAGGAACTGAGAAAGCTTGGGAACCCCTGACCTTGATTCTGACCTTATAATCTCTGCCTAGCATGGATCTGACTTACAATGAATGCTCAATATGCATTTGCTGAATAAAATGCACTGCATTTATTTTTTTGAGGATAAACGAATGTTTCTTTAGAAGTTGGCATGTCTTTTTTAAGAATATATTTTATTTTATATAATTCTTAAAATATTTTTCATTTTTGCACAGTGTATGCATTTTGATTTTGGTTATATTTCCCATACAGTTCCCATCCCCTTTATTTTGACCGTAATCCTTCCTACCTGTCCCTCTCCCCTGTAGTGTGTCTCTGGTTTATAGTTGCTTGTTGATTTTGATTTTTTTCTTTATTATAATTAGTGTTTTTCCTGGTCCCTTATTTAGGTTTTCTATATTCCTGCTATGAGTGAGGCCATTTGGTATTCTTCTTTTTCTTTCTGGCTTGTTTCTCCGAGTATGATTCCTTCCAACTCCATCCATGTTGCTGCAAATTGCATGAGTTTTGTGTTTTTTGATTGCTGAGTAATATTCCATTGTGTATATATGCCACATCTTCGTATAGTAGTTAGTACTCTGTGTTGTGGCATGTCTTTTTAAAGAGTTTTTTTTTATGTTTATAAAAGTTCTCTTAACATAAATAATTTCATTTAGAAATTTCTTTGTGCTGACATGTATGAAGATTCACCATATTAAACACAGGACACCTGTGTTGCAGCCTTTATAGTTTAATGTTGATAATGCTTTATGTGTGGTTTTTTTTGACTCAAGGATAATATAATATAAATATAAATGCAGTATAATGGAAGTTCTTATAAGTACATAATTTTGGTGGAAAATATTATTGTCTTAAAATACAGAAAACAGAAATTCTCAGTTATTAATGAAATTGTTACATACTGACATAAATCAGAAAAAAATGAATAGCATTTAATTATTGCTAACATTTCTAGAATGAAAATATACATTTTTGCATGTTTATCTTTATAATTTCATTTCAACATTTGGAACAGTACCTATTAATTTAGTAAGCCTGTGCCTTTTAATATATTCTGTTTCTCCATAATTAACAACAGTTTGCTTATTACTGGTACAAATGAATTCTTTCAGTTAACCATTTAACAAAACACTGATTACCTGCCTTTGCAGATTCTGTGCTGATATATATTGTAAATCCTGGGAGAAAATTTAAGTTTATTTGGGAACATTTTTCTTCACAGATTCTCCAAGAAGTTATTGATTTTAGCTAAAAGGAAGGCATTTAAACATTAGTAAGGACTGGTATAGAAACTCCCTGAAGAGTTTTAATTATAGGATTCTAAATTATCATTGTTAGTGATTTACCTGTCAGAGGGCACCACTGAAATTCCTTCCAGTTCTATGACTTTGTATTGAATTCTTTGGAATAACAACCTCCTGTCTGCGTAGATAATTTCCCAATTTTATTTGATACTTTTTCTATATTTTTTAAAGCTTTTCCTCTTCCAGCATAGTTTCTATTGATTTGCTGAACAAAAAGCAAAGAACTAAATGTGACTTTTAGGCAGCCTAAGAGCCAGCTTCAAACACATCTCTATAGTTGTCATGTGAACCTGACATTTTAAGCATATGATTTTGCTGAATTATTTTTCTTTCCTGTGTATCAACCACATTGTTTTTATAGTTTATTTTCTCTATTTCATAATTATTTTCAGTGGTAAGTCTCTGTTACATGTGTTATTGTGTGAATACCAGCTGATAATCTTGGTAATGAAAAAGAAATGATAGCTCCGTACCACTTTATATTTTTATAGAAAGAAAAGCTATTTGTTCATCTCTGCTTGGTTTGCAGAAGTTAGCACTTGACGGTATTGAACGAGACCCTCTGTGATCACCTTGAAATATATTTATTCAAAAAAAAAGAAAATATATTTATTTATTTATTTTTAATATTAAATTTTATTTTTATATTCCCCCATACAATTGCAAAC
>NW_023605060.1:0-28644 GCF_014898055.3 Talpa occidentalis
AGAAACAAGTGTACCATCCACAAATTTCTGATAGGGGGCCTCCCCAGAGGTGCAGCATTCAAGCGCTGGGTTGCAAAGCTGCCAGCAGCCTCTGCCGCACCCGATTCGATCCCCGGCCAGCCGGCAAGGGTCCCACATGGCGCGCAGATCTCTCCTGCCGCCCGCTGCTCCCCTCAGCAGTGTACTTCATCAGTCTGCCTGCTCTGCTCTCCGCTTTTACTCTGGTGAATTCTCTTACGCTCCTGCGCTTCTGACTGCACCCAGTGCTTGTATAAATAAATAAATAAATCTTTAAAAAAAGATTTCCTAATAACCTTATTTTTAACTGTGAACTTACTTATCCTTTAACTTGCCTGTGAGGACAGTTGAAGAAAAGACTTTTTGTTGAGTTGTTTTGGCTTTCTGAATCGAAGCAGTTGAATTTGATTCAAGTTTAGTGTTATTTCCTTCAAAACTTAGCTCTTCTTTCTGGGCTTGAGATACTGAACAAGTGAAACCTGCTCTCATTGGAACCATGGAGCATGCGAAAGGTAACCACCTCCTTTCCTATCTCCCCACCATTTGCCAACCTGGAGGCTTTTTTCTTTCTTTCCAAGGAGAATGAGTTTGACACATATGTGATTGAAGCACCTCTGCAGGGAGCCTCTGGGCCCTTCTAAACAGCAGTGTATCCCTTCTGCGAGGCGGTGACATTATCTGGAATGTCAACAGTGTGATTGCTGAGAATGGTCTCCATTCTCGAAGTACATGTGGCAAAGAGCAATAACCCAAATTTTAAATGATTGAGAAGATATTTAGAGATCTGTGTATGCAAACAAATACTCCTTAAATTGATTTATACATAGATTTACATAGATAATTAAGTTTCCCTTGAGGGCTACTGAAGAAAAGAATCTATTTCTGTTGAGCACTTACTGTATGCCAGGAAATGCTAGGTTCTTTATTTGTGATGTGTTTTCAATTTTTTCAAATATGATAGAAACTATTTATTTCATTGAGGTAATTTGGTTTACAACCTGTATGTGGTCTAGAGGAATAGGCTCACATTTGGTTTATGTTACCATAGCACATCTACCACCAAAGCACTCAGAGGCCTCCACCACAGATAATTTGGCCCCTACGGGCTTTATTCCAACCACTCCTCCTTCCAATTGCCTCAGTCTGCAGTCATATTTCTGTATAACAGTCTTATAAATTGAGAGTCCTATGAAATAGTTTTTATTATTTCTAAAAAAAAGCAAGGCCAGTGGCTTACAAAGAGCAGATGTGTTTTCGAGTCTTGGTCTTCCTAACTTCTTAACACTGGCCCTTAACTAAGGTGCTTTACTTACTGTCTTTGAAAGATACAGATATTGGATAAATATGTAAAACCAATGCTTTCCCCTCTCTTCCTACTACTCATTGTGATACTGTTTCTTTTATCCTGTATCCAAGAACAAAGGAACAGATCTATGTGATTCAAAAAACAATTTAAATTCTTTTAGTTGTTTTTATCAAACACTGCTTGTCTGCAAAACTGAATCTACCACCACCATTATCATGAAAACATTTCATGAAGTTTGTGGGTTAGAGCTGTATGTTTTTGGAGACGTTGATAAATCTGGTGATGGGTTTGTCCCATTTATCACCAGGGCTTATTTGTTAGGGACTTACCTTGCTGAGTCCCTCCCTGTTTGAACAGTCACTTCCTCCTGTCTCAGCTGGCTGTCTTTGATGTCTAGTACTGTCTGGTATTATTTTTAAGATGAGAGTGTGGGAAGGAAAGAGGAAATGTGACTGCTTATTGCACCAACCTCTGATCCAGGAGAACTTTTCTACTTTTGAATTTCGAGATGTACCCTACTAGGGATTTAAGTTTCTTTGCATACTAATCCCAATTTGAGCCCTTCCTAATAGCCTTTTCTTGAATAAACATTCAGAATAGCCAAAATAAAAGAACCTTTAATTCAAGGACTAAGTGCCTTGAAAATTGGATCCAGAAAAACCTTAACCAAAGATCCTAATCTTGAAAACTGCCAATTTTTTTTAAAACTTAGCAGAGTAGTTGGGGAGTCAGGCATCTAGATTTCTAAGCTTTATTATGTCACTTGATGAATGGACTTGAACGAGCCATTTGAGTGCCCTGGACATTTTTTTCTATACAGAAAATGGAAGAATTGAAGCAGTGCATCCCGAGATCCCTTCTGTTGTTCTGTCTCCTTCTAGATCTTGCATCCTCTAATCTCTCCTCAAATTCCCTTTTCTCCTCACTCTGCCCCATGTATGTTCTTATCTTGCCCTATAAAGACCTTAGAGTTTCTTATTCTGGATTCCTTTCTTACAGTATTCTCAAATATTCTAAAACATTTGTTATTCCAAAATCTTTGCTATTTACAGTTTCCTAAGGCCTTTCTCCTTGATATGAAATTGATATATTAATCTATGCTAATCAGCTAATGGGTTACTTCTTAGAAATCTATTTACATTCTAACAAGAACTTTCAACAAACTGAATATAATTGTTCCAGAGACATGACCCCGCGCATGGAAATAACAGGCTCCTTGGTCAGAGCAGTGGGAAGCGTTGAGGGTGGTCTCAGACAGTAGTAGAAAACAGCCACTTGAACGGCCTTGTTGAACAGGATATATGTGCATTGGATCTGATCTTGTTCAAGACACCCAATGGACTTGATATATTTTTTATTTGTAAAGCCTGATGTGAATTTTTAATTTTTAAAATTTTATTTATTTATTTTTTTAAGATTTATTTATTTATTTATACAAGCACTGGGTACAATCAGAAGCAAGGGAAGGTGAGAGAATTCAGTGGAGCCAGAGCAAGGAACAGAACAGGCAGACTGATGAAATACACTGCGGAGGGGAGCAGCGGGCAGCAGGAGAGGTCTGCCGTGCCATGTGAGACCCTCGCCAGCAGCAGGGGATCGAACCGGCACTGCAGAGGCTGCAGGCAGCTTTGCAGCCCAGCGTTCAACCACTGCACCACCAGGGAGGCCCTGATGTGAATTTTTTTAAAGAAAGATTTTATACATCTTGAAGGGAAAAATGAATGAAAGTGTCCTACTAATTCAGAGAAACTTAAAGCTCAGTCAGATGTCAACTGACTTCTGTGGCCCCATTAAGAAATACCCCTAAATGGCCTGGTCTAACCGCTGTAACTTCTTTCTTCATTGTAAGACCCTTAATCTCCAGGTGTTGCTTATAGAAATATGTCATTTTCCTAAATGGAACTTTGAGTTCTCTCTAGTCAGGGGCTTCAACATTTTATTTCTTCTCACACAACACAGTGCCCAGCAGAGTCTTGGAATGAAGACTTGTTTAGTGAATACCTGATATATCCTCTTTCTGCAAGAGACACTCCTGACTACTTTGCTTCTCTGGGATAAAGCAGCCTTTGAAAATATCAATAGTATCTTTGTTTTTTTCAGACAGAAGAAAACAAAGACATTTAAAAGATTTGCCTTAGGTCACAGGTAGAGTGTGCCAGCAGTGAGATTAGAAAGGCAGATTTTGAGCAAAAGAAGAAAAAAGAGGAACTCTTGAAACTATTAGTTGCTTTTGTAGGAGAGTTGGAGCCAGAGAGAGAGATTCTTGATGTCCTGCATGGTGGTAGAATAGGGGAAATAAAATGACTCTCTGGGGATGCTTAATGATGCCTGTCAGGGTCCCAACTGCTTACCTAAAACCACTGTTTTTATGTGTCACCATCTCAGAGTTTGAAATGGAAGATTCAAATTCATGCCCCATATCTGCAACTTGCTAGCTGAGAGCTTCTTGGCAAGGTCTAGGGGTAAAGATTCTAAAGCTTTTCTTTTATCTGCAAGACCCTACATTGTGGGGCTCCTGGCTGCCTCTGCTCCAGCCCCACACTCCATCTGGCCATCTCCTCAACATGCTAAGCATACTCCTGTCTCAGGGCCTTTGTACATGCTGTTCCCTCTCTTCTTTCTTAAGAAAGATGCAGGTTTGGTTCCTCACTTCTCTTAGGTCTCTGTGCAGGCCACCTTGTCCGCAACATTGAGCTTCCTGGTGGTTCAGTCTAAAGTATTGTCTCCGTGTAATTGTGTGTAAAAGCAACATAATAAAGCTACTTTCCTCCCCTTGAGGAGTTTAGATGTGTGAAAAAGCTTGGTAAACTTTAAGATACTACACAAATGTAAAGAATGTTGGTATTTTTTATAACTCTTAGAGGCCTGTAAGAAATTTCCTTAAGGTTTTTAGTTTTCCCCCTAAATTGTATTAAGTTTTCACTGATTTTTTTCTTTACATTTTATGGAACAGATTTTTTTTTTTTTTTAAAGATTTATTTATTTATTTATTTATACAAGCACTGGGTACAGTCAGAAGCGTGGGAGGGTGACAGAATTCACCAGAGCCAGAGCGGGGAGCAGAGCAGGCAGAAGGACCGAAGTACACTGCTGAGGGGAGCAGCGGGCAGCAGGAGAGGTCTGCCGCCATGTGGGACCCTCCTCCGGTGGCCGGGGAGCAGCCGGGGATCGAACCGTCGCTGCAGAGGCCGCGGGCAGCTTCGCAACCCAGCGCTCAACCGCTGCGCCACCGGGGAGGCCCCTTTATGGAACAGATTTATACACACACATACACACACACACACACACGTATATACATGTGGCTATACACATAATATATTTCCATCACTATTATATATGTATATATAGTATATAATCATTGCGCTTCTTCTCAAGATGTGTGTGTGTGTGTTTGGATTACAGATATAGAGAGATAAACAGAAAGAGAGATAGAGAGAAATGACCTATTCGTTCTTCATTCATTGGTTTTGTTTTCCAATTTCCTTTATTTTTAATGAACCAAGAGAAATTCATGACTCAAGCTATCTTTGAGAACAAGGGAATTTGTCCATTTTAACAACAGTTCATAAATCAGGAGGATGAACTCTTTTTAGGTGGAAGATGATAAGGTTAACTTCACACACAGCAACTATGATGGGTTAGTTTAAGTTCCATGTGAAAATCCCTAATGGACTGTTGGATATTAGCCACTGGTAGGTAGGAAGGAGTTGGCAAGCTTTATTTATAGGCTTTCAACTGAATGGAGATACAAGGGTTAAAATATGAAAGTTGGGCCTTCCCGGTGGCTCAGTGGTTGAGCGTCGGGTTGTGAAGCTGCCCACAGCCTCTGCAGTGCCGGTTGGATCCCCGGCTGCCCGGCGAGGGTCCCATATGGAGCGCAGACCACTCCTGCCGCACCTGCTGCTCCCCTCAGCAGTGTACTTCGGTCCTACTACCTGTTCAGCTCCCTGCTCTGGCTCTGGTGAATTCTCTCACCCTCCTGCACTTCTGACTGTACCCAGTGCTTGTATAAATAAAACAAATAAATCTTTAAAAAATATATGAAAGCTGACCATTCCCCAGTGTGACTAGAGTATTAAAGCAGCAGCTTTAAATGGCACAGTCATGCTAAGTGCTCACTATATGATAGACATCATGCTTGGTGATTTTCATGCATTATTTCATTTAATTCTTATAATAACATCCCCAATTTCAGTTGCAGTAACGAAGATACAATGAAATAACTTAATTTGCAAATGTCCATAGAGCTGGTGAGACTAGAAACAGGAATTCAAACTCAGATTTGTCTAACTTGAAAGCCAAAGCTTTTAATCACATTATCAGATTGTGTTGTGTATAATTTATGCAATAAAAATTAAAAACATATTCTCAACAGGAAACCTATTGCCTTGTAATGTATTACATGAGAAGCCATGAGGTTCTTGAAATGACACCAGGTTCAGTTGCTTGGTTCTCCCAGGGCTGAGTTCAATATGAAACCCAAAGTGAGAATTCATATTTCCTGCTTGCGCATTGGGTATTCAGAACATGTCCCTTTGGAAAACACTCGGCCTCTTTTTAAAAAGAGCCAGTGCAATTGCATATGACAAAGGCTTTTGTGTAGAGTTCACTTTTATCTCTGTAAGTGTTGAGATATGTATAATATGAGTTTCTGTATCTCATTGAAATAAATATTATGTACACATTATAACTAAATGGAAATAGTTCTTGGCATGAAAGTAGAGTATGATAAATGAAACCTAGTGTGATTTGCTTATAATTTTGCTCTTCTGTATCTGTCTTATGTCCTTTCCTTCATTTCATTCCAAACAGGTTTACCACAGAACAAATAGCCCTGCTAAATCATACTAAATAATTCAATACAGCACTTGTGGATGTTTGCAAGGTGTGTATATTCAAGATGATAGTAATCCTAGTAGGGAGGAGGAAGCCCAGAGAACTCCCACATAACCTAGGAAATTTGTTTAGACACACATTTATTTTCTTTGCTTTGCTTCTTTTAAAGATTTAGTTTCTTTCAAACTTTTGGGCGTGTATTATTGGGGGACAGGGGGTTGGGATCAGCATGTGACCTCTTTCTTCATTTTCTCTTTTAGATGCTTAGAGGACTGATACCATACCAAAAGTGTTAGCAGGAGGCAAGGTAGTGTGGATAGGTAGTGGCACTGGGGGTTTAAAACACACACACACACACACACACACATACACACACGCGTGCGTGGAGGTGGCTAGAGAATAGGAGAATTGAAGAAGTCAAGGAGTGATGCATTTATTTTCACAGGCCAGAAGTGTAGGCAAAGCAGTCAACTAGAAGCCGCCTTTGCACTTTGGTAGGAATTGTGGTCAAGTCTCCAGTTCTTGGCAGCTAGGACTGCCACGAGTAAAGCATTTAGAGTCACTAGGAAGATATTCAGGATGGAGATGGAGACCTAGAGAAAAGCAGAAAAAAAATATATTTTAAAAAAAGTGCACTTTGCAGAACCAGGACAGAAGGGCAGTGCTAGGACTTGCAGCTGCTCAATTCCCAGCACTTAGCTGAAGCAGTTTAAGTACTTGCTGTCCTCTGTCACGACTATGAAAGGATCAGTAAGTCCACTGCAGCTGGTGGGTCAAATAGACCCAGGGACAAGGCGTGCTCTCTAGTCCGTGGTTGACACTTTGCTGCACTGCCAGTTAGCACACCATGCACCGTAATACTGACTTGGACACACGATGCAATTGATTAATACTGGCAACCAAGCAATTCTGTGCAATTTGCTGAGTTAATAAATATTTACAAATGAACAAATGCTTATCTAACTCTTTATTAGTTAGGATCCCAATGAGAAACAGATGGCACACTCAGATGGGGTAATTGAAAAAAAGTTTAATAGATTATCTACGCAGGGAAGAAAAGCAATCAAGGATGATGAAGCTCTCTGGGTCTTGTAACAGTGGGGAATTACTGTCCCGAGACCCAGAAGGATGGGAGCTGAGAACAGAAACCACCAACACCCACACAGCTGACAGTCTACTTCTATTTCAGGCTACTCATGGCCAGGAAGATGAAACTTCAAATAACTTTATTGCTTGTTTTAGGAACTTCCTGCAAGTCCATTAATCTCAATACCATTCTGCTTAACTTATCCTCACTTGAGTAAATATCCCCGTCTCAGGAAAATTGATAGCTCCACCAAGCTTATCAAGAATTGTTTATTTCTTAACTACTTGGAATGTCTTGCAGTATCTACCAATCCTAATCTATTATATCATGAGCCTTGCTCCATCCTGAGCAAGCTCTAGCTTGAAAAATCCACCTTAACCCAGACCTTCAAAATCTCTTCTATTCCCTGACATGGCTCTCTGCCTGCTGCTGAGACTCTGTCAAGGTAGTCATCTGTCTTCCTGTGATAAGTACAAGCTCAGCTTTGCTTTATCAACAGATTATTTTGGTAATATTTCCAGGAGCCAGCCCTTGACAGAGCAGTCACTAGAAATTGGGACAAATGCCAGAGATGTAGGTGATGGTGTCCGACGAGAGCTGTGGAATATGCCTTTATTGCCCAGGTAGGGAGCAGGTTTGGGTATAAATACCCAATGTCACTAGGCCCTCCCCCCAGCTCTCTTCCTGATGTGTCTCCTTGTTCATCTCCGCCTGAAAATCAGAGGGCATTGTAAACTCTGGATGCAACTTCTAGATCCACAGTGGGTAGCAGCGGCTGTATCCCACATCTCCAGGGAAAATGGAGACTGCAGCACACTGTGCTCAGCAGAAAAGATCAACACGAACTCCCAAACAGTGCAAACTTCATCCATAAAGTTGGACCAATTAAAAACTGAAATTTCTAAAATACAGGATGATCTCACTCATAGTTGGAATTTAGAAAACCTAAATAAGGGACCAGGAAAAAGACTAATTAATACTAAGTAAAAATCAAAATCAACAAGCAACTATAAACCAAAGACACACTATGTGGGGGGGGGGGGCGTTGAGGAGAGGAAGGATTGGAAGGATTAGGGTCAAAATAAGGAGGGGTGCAATTGTATGGGGAATATAACCAAAATGAAAATGCATACATTGTGCAAAAATGAAAAATGATGTAAGAATTATATAAAATAAAAGATTAAAAAAACAAGAAAAAAACCCTGAAATTTCTAGAAATACATTGAAGTGACATTTAAAAAAAGGTCTTAACTTCTAAAATAAATTGAAAATCATATATAGAACAAATTACCCTGGAAAATCCCTAAATTGCCCATAAGAGTACAAAGATTTTTGGTAGATATCCTGTATAGTAATATGTGTACTGAGTCATGTATGCAACATGCACTGGCATGGATGGGCCATGATCAGCAAGTAAATAATTCAAATGTTCCATAACTTTGTGGAAATTCCAGACGGCTGACTCTAACATTATCATTATTTTCTACATCAGATTTTAATAGTTTTTCCATTTTGGTCAGTGTTTTGCTAAAGACTTCAAGGGATTCTTAAAAATAGTCTTTGAAATGATTTTCAAATAATTCTCATGGCATTGCAAGAACAACTGTATACTTTTTATATAGATTCACTAATTTTGAATATTTTATTACACTTGCTGTTTTGTTACCACTATGTGCACACACAGAGATTTTTGCTTAACCACTCTAGACTAGATTACATACATCATGATTATTTAAAATCACTTAATACTTCAGTGTATATTTCCCAAGAACAAGGGTATTTTCTTATATAACCACAGTGTAGTTATCAAATTCAGGAAATTTAATATTGCTGCACTGATTTTATATGATATATAGTCCACTTCCATTTTTAGCAATTGCCCCAATCATATCTCACATAGCAATTTTTATTCCAGTACAGAATCTAGTCCAGGATCATATATTGTACTTAGTCATCACATTTGTTAGTTTGGAAGGGTTCCTGAGGCAATTTTGTCTTCTTCCCCAAACTCGATAACTTTGAAGGTTACAGGTCAGTTATTTTACAGACAATCCTTCAGTTTGGTTCAACTGGTGTTTCCTCCTAACGGGGTGCTTGTTCCACATTATTTGGCAGCATCAATACATGTGATGTCATGTCTTTCTTAGAGGGACCCACCTGCAGGCACATCCTGTTCGCTTGCCCTTTATTCATCCTACTCATTGTCACCCCATGGTGAAGGTGTTGTTCTGTTTCTCCACTACAGTAAATTATAGTTTCTATAAGTTATAATTTGAAGGGAGATATATTGAGATTATATTGATAACCTGTTTCTCATCAACACCTTCCCCACCTGTGCCATCCTTCCCAACCCCAAACTCTGCCCAATTAATTCCTTAATTTATATTTTGGGGGAATCAGTAGTTAATTCTGTCCTCATCATATAGAAAACCTTTTAGTGCCTGGGAATGCCCAGGGGGTGGATTTGGAAAATCACTACAACTCTTAGATTTATTTTAATTTTTGACCAAGCTGATTGAATTCATGTAAATTAGATGTGGGTCTGTTGAATTTCTATTATACTAACCATACAATAAGTCCTAGGGGGAAAAACTATAATCACTCAAATTTGATATGGACAAAATGACTGTCCAATAAATCAGATGTTCAGTGTATAGTTTACAGAAAAATGATCCTGGTGAATATAATTTCAATAAAGTAAACATTAAAATGGTTTAACTGTGCTGAATAGAAATTTCAGTAATAAATTAAACTGACCTAATGATATTTGTTCTGTAAAGTCTTGGCTTGACAAAAATTTTTCTGCTGTTATAATTCTGAATAAAATGTTTGTATTCATAAAGATGGAACCCAGATGTTTATAAAAAAGTGGGGTCAAACTTGCAGGGTGAAAAAGAATAGCTGGTGTTTTCATCCTTGGGTGTTGGAGTTTGGACTTCAGCATTTGAACTTCACATTGATCAGTTACTAGATGTGGTCATGGACAAATTATCTCAGTTTTGCCTCAGTTTCTTTATTTGTAAATGAAAAAATAACAATATGCCATACTTTATGGTGGTATGAAGATTAAAAGACAACATACAAAAGGCTTAGAACAGTGCTGGCACATAGTTAATCTCAGTTAACATCTTCATCACCACCACCACTATCTTCATTATCACAATCAGCTTCTTCTTCTCTACTTCCAAGCTGAATCTTCCTAGCATGGGGAAATAAAAAAGATACTTAAAGGCTGGAAACCTTACTTGGCCTGAGACTAATTGATAAAATAAGAAAATGATCCAGGTTACTGATTATTATTCTTTGATAGCAATAGTGCTTTGATAATTTATAAACTGAGTAAAGTAGCACTATGACAGCTTTTTAACATAGGTCACTAGAAGAGTTGACCTTAAAATGTTTAGATTATACCTCACACTTGCGGTTTCAGCTCTGGTAACATTGTTTTAGTTCCCTGGCTACAACTACTACTGTCAGGTTGTCAGTTTTCATGCTGATGGCATGTGATGAGCTTCAACCAAATTGTCTTATTGAATCCCAGCAACAGGCGTATGAGAGAGATATTATTATTAGTCTCTTACTAACAAAGAACCAGGTTTTGGGAAGTTGTAAGATGTGCCCAAGGTCATGATTCTAGGAAGAAGCAAAACCAGAATTTGAGCCCTGGTATGTAAAGTCCAGTATTGATCCATGACACCATAGGGCTTTCTGGAAACACACCCATCCCTGTGGGATTGTTGCTGTTGCACTACACATTGATTGTGCTTATAATAGATCGGTGATTCTTCAGATGTGGTGTTGCAGAAAATGCTATCTCTTTGCCAATTTTATTAATCAGAGTTATAGAATCCAAGGAGATTGTGTTCAGATAAGAATAAAAAAATATGATAAAGAGGTCATGCAAGTTTAGTTAGAGTTAATCAGCATTATAGAATCAAAGGGTGTAATAACAGATAAGAATAATTTAACGACCCTGTAAATGATATATAGTTAGGTTTAAAGAATTAAAAAGTGGTGTTGACTAAGCTCTCCAAGATTAGCCATGAGAGGAAGTTGTTCCCACCATTAGGCCAACATGGATAAGGAGAGGAGTCTACTTCCAGAATCTGGAGAGAACTGAAGTCCTATTTTAAGGACCAACTGGTCTACCCTCTCCAGAAAAACACCCTGTTATGCCTGCAACAGTTGGAAGAGAGTAAGGGTAACAGTACCCCAACCTCTCTTTCTTCCCAATATCTGACTTCATGTCTGTGCCTCCTACTGACCAAATCTGACTGGAAATCAGGGAGGTCAGGGGAGCCTCAGTGACTCAGTGGTAAAGCTCATTCTTTCTGGGCACAGATTTAGACCAAGATGGGTAGAAAGTAAACCTAGAGAGAAAATGGAAGCTTTCTTTCCTACTGGGCATAACTGATAAATTATTCTAAGTTATGGTCACTACATGATCCTATGTGATGTGATTACATATATGATCACAATATCAGTAAAGAAATTAAGCACTTTATAAATTGCTCAGTATAAACATACATAATGACAAATAGCATAATACTTCTAAGTGTGTATGTGGAGGGGCCTTTTTAACAATAGAGGACATCTTGAAGGTCATGCTAGTGTAGGTAGGAGGGATCTAAGAGGTTTACATATGATCATGAGTCCTCTCCATGTTATTTATATATAAACCTGTCCTTTGATCAGTGGCTGTAATTGTATTTTAAAGATTGTGGCAAACCTTACAAATTTGACTCTTTGGCTTCAAATAGGCTTCCATCTTGGTGCCAAGAGTTTACTAGACTAGTGTGAGCTCCACTCTGGTTTCCAAATGCACAGTCCCGTGGGACCCTGGCATGTTTCTTTGACAACCCTGATTACGTTTTCTCTTGTACATCATCTGCTGGGAAATCATATTGTCATCCATCCTTTCTCATCTTGCGCTTCTGTGTCAGGATCTCATGTCATGAGCATGCTTGGCAGGATTCAATATATATCAAGGAAATCAAATGAGACTATTAGTAGAGGCTATTCTCTTACTCTTTTAGAAGATCACTCATATGCCTGCACTTGGGTATGGTGTCTGCTACAGGTCAGTTTATTTCTACCTTTGTACTCCCAAAGTCACTTCTGAATTGAGATTTCCCAACCAGTACAGAGTAAAACAAATGTAGTCTTGGTTATGTTCTAACAAATCACAAGGTTGAGCTTAAGCCAGACCAAAACCTCACTGGTTGAAGAGAGTTGAAAACTCAAATCCATTAATTATTTGCAAAGCTCCATCTTTTCCCATCTTAACCAAGTGGTGTCATTCTGGCACTATGTAAATCCTTCCCAGCAATGCCTTCAACTTATGGCATATATCCAAGTGGGGAAAAAAATTCTTGAGCTAGTCAAGAACAATGAGATTTATGAATTTAAAAATTAAAATAAAATTAGAAGATGAGGTTAAATTGAGTTGAGGGCGGAAAAGCGGCCCAGGGATTTCTATTATGATATATTTTGTCAAAATTTCCCATTTCAATTACTCTTGTTCTAATTTTTCTGAACATTAAAGCACTTTGTTTAGGGGGAAAATACAAATCGATAGAGAATTACTTAACTAGGAAATGCAAATCAATAGCAACTTCCTTATGCAGGAACTTTTTGGTCTGAAATGCTTATCAAAATACTATTTGTTCTAAAAGCATGGCTTTAATAAATGGTAGCTTAGAGTGATACTATTTACATTTCAAAGCACCATACCACAACTTTTCATTTAACTCAGGACACAACCCATTGCTATTTTTTTCCATGTTTCTGTACCTATGATAAAGAGAAAATAAGTAAACAAATCAAATCAAAAGAGCAGTGGAAAGGACAATTTCTACTGAGTTAATATATAATCCCCATTTAAGCCAAATGTGCTATATTTTCTACTGATGAATTTCTAATGAGAACTGATTAGCATAATGATCGTTGAGAAGAACTGTGACTTTGAATGGAAAGCTAAGATTATTTTGTGCTTGGTCTCATTTTGTTTTGGTATTCTGATGACTATCTATGACAAGAAAACAAAAACGCTGAACCATGAACATTAAAATGTTAAGTATCAGCTGTAACTATCAGGGAAAAAAATGTGCAGGAATGGGACCTTCAGTTTATGATCCTGAGTATAATACTAGCTATTTAGCGTTGACAGAATCACTTTTGTGGGGTTTGTTTGTTTGTTTGTTTGTTTGTTTCAGATAGCTCTTGGCACAGGACCTGTCCTTTTCTGATCATGTACCAATGGTTGCCCACATTTTTTTAAAGATTTATTTTGTTTATTTATGCATATAAGAACTGAGGTCTAGGCAAAGGGTGTGGGGGATGAGAGGACTCACCGGAGACAGAGTGGGGAACAGAACAGGCAGATTGACTGAAATACACTGCTGAGGGGAGCAGCAGGTGAGACAGGAGAGGTCTGCTATGCCATGTGGGTCAGCTCCCTGGCCGGGGATCAAACTCATGACGATAGTGCCTGACAATAGCTTGATAGTGCTGACACTTTAACCCCTGTGCCCCTAGGGAGGCCCCAGGTTGCCCACATTTTTATAAGGCTCTCCTCTGACCACAGTGGACTTAGACCCCACCAGGCCACTTCAGGTCTTGCACTAGGATTGGGCTTGTCCCAGAAAGAGCATCTCAGCAGTGACTGTAACTGTGATGTGTTACTTAGGAACTGTCAGTGCCCCAGGCCCCACTTCTGAATAGGCTGGTCTACAGTGAGGGGAATAAAGCAGCATGTGGTATGTAGAGAAACAGGCAGAAGCATCTCTGGTGAGCTTCATACCTTTGTTTCCAGGAGTCCTTAATACCCTTCTTCTTCCCTGCTCTTCCAGAGACTGAGCCATTGGCCTTTTGCTTTTTGAAGTTACGTTTTATCTCCTTTAGTTCTGGTTAGAGTATGAACCCTTCACTTTCATACACTTTGGCCAAGGTCCTGTATGTAACTTTACATTTTTTTTAAGATTTATTTATTTATGCATACAAGAGCCTGGGTACAGGCCAGAGGTGTAGAGGGTGAGAGGATTCACCAGAGACAGACTGGGGAACAGAACAGGCAGATTGACCAAAGTGCACTGCTGAGGGGAGCAGCGGGCGAGGCAGGAGAGGTCTGCTGTGCCATGTGGGTTTCTCTCTGGCCGGCCAGGGATTGAACTTGTGCTGCAGAGCCTGAAGATAGCTTCATAGGTTGTGTCTTAACCCCTTGCACCACGAGGGAGGCCTCCCATAAATTTACATTTGTAACTTTATGTTATGTTTTGAAAGATCACTTTCAAAATTGTCTAAGTTTCAAACCCCCATAAATCTGGACCCACATTTATTCCTAATCAGTACAACTTAACTTCATTTTAGTTACCTCACTTGTACAAAATAGGAAACCATTCTTAAATGTCACTAAAATTCTGTCACTCTACTACTATATAATGTACAACTTTCCTTCATGTCCCTTTCAATTTTACAACCACTGGGAAATGATTCCTTTCATTTAAACTAACACTTCAACTGTCTCCAGGTGCCCTTGATGAGTAACAGGAAAAATTTTGAGAAGGAAGTGACCAGGAGAACTGGAAACTTGAGGGAATTTCAGGTAAAATTCTACCTATCATTACCCCTCTGTAACAGACAAAGGGTCTTAATATTGAAGGGTCAATTGCTGAAATGAAAATTCTAGGTGTTATACGTTGGGGATTTTTTTTCATTAAAATATCGTACTTCCTCCCTGGTAACCAGATGATGCTTGGAAGTTTTGTGGTCCAGTGTTTGATTCTTTTGCATTTTCCCCACTTTGTCCATATTAATATAGTATATATTAAATGTATTATAAAGATTTTATTATGAGAAAGCTGTTACTATCAAGAGATGAAATTTTTTATCATTGTTTTTTGTTAGCTGTCAGACACTGAATCTTTGTCATATAGCTCTGGTTGCCCCTTATCTTCTTATTTATCAACCTATTTCATCTACCTCAAAATTTTCTGGTTCCAAAGGTTATTGCAGTTTTTCTACTGGTATGATTATGGTTTCACTTATTTTTAAGAAAGAACTAGAGTCACAAAGTGGTAGTTAGGGAAAAGCTTATTAACTTTAAAGAATCAATAATAGTAGCTATGTGTGATGATAAAGCATAGCTTTTTGGGGTATTATTTCTTTATTATTCTCACTGACATGCCCACTATCAAAATTACAACATGAGTACTATATTCCTAATGGGGGGGTTAACTGGGACCATTTTTACAAATGTATGAAATTAGCCAAGGTTAGGTTTTAACTGATAAAACTGGCTACTAAATGTCTACCTAGTGCTAGATTCATTGAATTGTAGTTACAGGGGTTGCAGTAGGACAAATGGAGGATGGTTAGTACTCAGAAATGTAAAAGATCCACAAGGATAACACAGTCCATAGTGGTCTAGCAAGTAGCATATGTGGCATTTTTTGGGGGGTGTGACCCAGAGCTCTGGCAGTACATGTAAGTAGAGAACAAAGTAGACAACAGAACAAAATAATCCTTTGCTGTAGAGTCCAATAGCTGGTGGGGCAAGAAATAGGGTTATAACTTCCAGGGAGGGAGAACCAGGCAGGGAGTGGGTAGGGTTCTGGGCTAGGCTAGCTCAGGGTCCTGGTACTAGAGGGCATTGTCTACTAGTCAGAAGACAATCCAGGGTAAGTCTTGATCCTCCTTCAAAGTTATTCTTCATTTACTGTTGTCAGACCTGCAAGTTTAATCATATTCATTCCCAGTGTAAGCATTTTTATAGCTTCCATTGCCAAAATTCCTTGGTATGAAGGAATTCGTTAATTGAGTTATGCCTTCCCTACCAATTTCATTGCCCGATCTCTATATTCCAGTACACCAAATTACTATAATTTCCAAAGAGTAAATCTACTTATGAATATACTTTTTGCATATACTCTTGAATGGTAAGACTTTTACCATGAGCAATCTTGTCTTAGCTCAAGTAGCACCTCTTTTATGTCTTCCAGTAGAGATGATTCCTTTTGTCCTTCTACATTCTCAAATTATAGCAGCATTGTGCAAAGTTGGAATTTCATTTACATAGTTATCTAATACTAGAAATAGCTCATGGTAGATAGATTCCATGAATTATTCCATGAATAATTCTTTAATGTTGTATCTGGCTTCTCTTGGACACTTAGGGTTCATTGAATGAATCTTGGGCATCAGGTGGAGATTTAAGACAAAATAAAGGAAGATTTGGTTATATAAAGAAGAGCCCAGTGGCTCTAAAACCATGGCTAACTTCTGCTGAGCTCTTTGCTACCCTCCTCTATAACATCTTTCAAGCTAGAAAGATAATTATTTTTAGATTAAGAGGAAGAATTAATCTTACTTAAATGTCTGAAATTAAGTTACTGCAAAGTCATAGGTTAGAAGCATATAAAGACAAAAAGTTATAATTTCATAAGTCACCTATCAGAAATGCAAGTTTCCTTTGAAGAAGCTCCAGGTAGTAGAAAGAATCAGGGCTTTAGACTTAAATAGCATTTGGTTCACAGTCACTTGTAAGTATGAGCTGTTGAACAAGACATTTAATTCTCTGAGCCTTGGTTTTGCCAAATTTTAAAACAGGGATAGTAATGCTAACTATAAAAGATTGGTAAGAATAAATTGAAATTATAAAGTGAAAAATGTTACAGCTTGGGCTTCAGAAATGTTTATTCTTACATGCCAGCTACTCACTGTTTTCTGATTTCTCAGAATTATGATCTTTCCAGAATTATGTCATGGATAAAAATACGTATCAAAACTGTTATGCAAAACATAATTTTAAATATAAACATAAGTTACTAGGAATGCTAATACTACCTAGAAAAGAAAAATGAATATGTTTTAATAATCTCTTCCAGTTCCGTCTATGATGTCACAAATGGCATGAGTTTATCCTTTTTGATTGCTCAGTGGTATTCCATTCTCTATACTGCATCTTCTTGATCCACTAACCTGTTCTGGGGCATTTAGGTTGTTGAGAAAGTTAACCATAATTATACATAAATAAAAAGCATAAATAAAAGCTGCTGATATGATTTAAGCATGGGTGACCAATAACTTCAATGACATGGACAAAGTTATACAAAGATACTAAAGAGCAAGTAAATTGTTTTATACTCACTGTATACCTGGAGAACTTAAATAGTATTGATTTAATCTGAATTGAGCATTACAGAGAACTTTGCAGCAACAGTAACTTAGTGAAGAGTGTTTTATTTCTTCTGAGAAATAAGACACTTTACTCCATTATCTTCCCAATTTTTACCACTCTACTAAACTTTGTGCACCAACTTATATCTTAACCTCATTGCCTACTTTGATCTTCTGAATGAGTGAAGAATGTGACTGATACTGTGCTAATCAGGAACTATGTAGGGAAGGTAATTTTGAGAGACTTAGTTCCAGGTAAGCTAAATTGACACAATAGAAATCCTCTGCACTCTGAATGATTGTGTAAAATTCCATCTCTGTATCTTACTTTTCCTAGCCTGATTTTTTTCTTGTTGATATCCTTGGGATAAAATCCTCTCCCCAGATATCCTAACTCCCCATGCCCAAATTGAACTCTACTTGCTATTCAATAGAGAAATGAACTCAAGACACTATATCCATTTCCCAGTGCAATGCTTAACTTTTGTTTCATAAGGTGTTCCCAGAACTAGTAATCACACTCAACCTACATGATCTAGCAGAAACTTGTTTAAAATGTGTTCTAGTGTAATCATTTTTCTGTTACTCTGAAATGCAATCCTTGTTTTTTTTTCTCCTCATTTCTCTTGCAGTTGTATCTTTTGTTTTACAAATGTGGACAGGTCTGTATTATATTGAAATCCTGGATAGTAGAAAAATAAATTTATTGTTTAAGATGAAAATAATTTGTCCTGGTTCAGCCTTTGAAGAAGCGTTTAGAAAATCATACCATTAACAATAATTTACTCATTTGTATATTGTATTCAGATTGAAGAAGTCTTTCTTCAAACTTGGCTTTCATGTGGAGATTATAAAGCATTTTGAATGGTTTATAAATACAGTTTGAAAGCTTAAATTTGATGATTACACTGCACTGCTGTCCCTGCTTCTTCTTACTTCCACATAGAAGAAGGAACTTAACACATGAGAACTGGTGTGTTAAGCCATTGGAGGTCATGATAAGCTGATGAGATGAAGGACCAAAGAGAAGGTAGATCCCAAGTCATTAATCATCACAATACAACGTCTCTAGGCCAGAAAATGACTGGGGAGCTTCCTGTGAAAGTTTAGAACCTTTTGCATAAAAGTACACTGAAACTGAAGGGCAGCTGTTGCCTTGAGAATGAGCCAGTCATCTGTAGGCTTGGCAGAGACTCTAGGAGGGAGCATCAAGTAGTTCTGATTGTACAATAAAATAGCAATTTTATTTATTGTTTTTTAGATTAATTTTATTTTTTATTGCAGTAACATTGGTTTACAATCCTGTGCATAGACATAACACTTCTTCAAATGTATGTTACCACGTCACACGCATCATTAGGACACCCACACTCCTCACCACAGCCCACTGGAGCCCCCCTTTGGCCTTCACCTTCCTCCGCCTCTGCTGTGGTATCCTAAATTTTACAGTCAGAATTTTAGGGTTTACATTTGACTTGGTTTTCTCTAACCCTCTGTTTTATTTGTGTATTCCATGTCTGAGTGAAATTGGCATTTCACTCCTTCTGGCTCATTTTGCTAAGCTAATTCTCTCCAGTTCTATCCATGTTGTTACAAATGGCAAGAGTTCGTCTTCTTTTATAGCTGAGTAGTAGTCCATTGTGTTTATATACTACATTTTCTTAATCTACTCATCTGTCTGTGAGCACTTAGATTGCTTCCTTAGCTGGTTATTGTAAATAACACTACAGTGAACATATATCCCTTCAAATTAGTGTGAGGTTTTTGTTTGTTTGTTTGTTTTGTTTTTATGCCTTGGGTGCCAAAAAAAAAAGTGCAATTGCTAAAAATGGAATTGCTGGATCATATGAGAGATCTACTTTAATTATTTTGAGAAGCTTCCATTCTATTTACCATGGGGACTGACCAGTTTCATCCCCACCAACAGTGTATGGTTTCCTTTTCCTCTACACCCTTGCCAGCATTGTTGTTTCTGATCTTTTTGGTATAGGCCATTCTCACAGGTGTGAAATGGTATTTCATTGTGGTTTTGATATGCATTTTCCTGATATTAAGTAATGAAGAACATTTTTTTTCTTTTGCTTAATGGTCATCTGCCTTCTTTGGAGAAGTGTCAATTTAGTTTTTCTGTACATTTTTGTGATTGATTCTTTGTTTTTGTTTTTGTTGTTGAGTTGTATGGGTTATCTGTAGACCTTGTGTTCAAGTCCCTTGTCAGATGTGTGAGGTGCAAGTATTTTTTTTTTCTAATTCAGCTGGTTGGCTTTGTTTTAATGACAGTTTCTTTTGCTGTGCAGAAGTGTTTTAGTTTACTATAGTACCATTTGTTTATTTTTGCTTTTGTTTTCCTTGCCATTGGCATCAAAGCCCCAAAGACATCACTGAAATCAGTGTCATGGAGAGTTTTACCTATGTTGTCTTTTATGTATTTTATGGTTTCTGTTCTTACATCTTTTGTCCTATCTTTTGTACTCATGGAAATTCTGCTATTTTATTTATCAGATATACCAGAGCAGAAACAGTAATCAAGAAACTTATGCCTTCAGATTAATTTAGATATATTCACATGTTTTTGATTAATGTAAGAGTTCTCCTTCTAGATAAACTTGTTAATTCATTTAGTGGAATCAGATCTATCTTCCTTAAGGAAGAGAAATAGAATTGTTTACAAGGGGTACAGTAGCGACCAGATCCCTGCATGTGTTTTAATCTCTAGTGATATACTGTGTGGGAACTGAGAAAAAGCACCATCTTTATTTTTTAGAGTTGGCTTGTTATTTACCAACCTAATGCTGATTTAACACAGGAGTAAGATGAAAGTGAGAAATGGAAAATATTCTCAGCACAAGCTGAAAAAGAAAATTCAGGTTTGATATATGGCCATTAGCTATGCTTAATGAATCTATTTAATTGAGGAGATATGCTGTTTAATCACTGAATTATTGTAGGGATAGAAGATGGAGGCGGACTTTGCCTCCTTCAACCAGCAATTTACATTCATTTGGTCTTAGAATAAGGTTGGTATTAAACGATAATGACAATGATCCTTAGAGCTTTCTTTGCCTTTTTCTAAGGTTTCACTATTCAATATAATATGAAGATAAGGAATGAGTTAAATATACTCACATACTAATTCAAATTTACAAACTTTATTTTTGAGTGTTTGCTATTGCCAGCACTGATTAGGTCCCAGATATGAAGAGATGAATGTCATCATTTCTGTTCTGATGACAGATGGGCACAGAAAATGGTATGCTTAGAGTTAGGATCAGTAGGCTGTACCTTAGATTTTCTAAAAGTACAGCCTGAAATTGATGCTCTTTTGCAAATGACTTACTGATAACAGTGTTTCCAGCAGAAACCTCTAAGGAAGTGAGGGAAGCAGACTAGGGCAGGGGAAAGCTAAGCAGAGAAGTGGGTTTCACTCAAATTAGCCTTAGCCTGATCTTCAGGGTAGCACTGGAGAATAAAGCGCTGTTCTAACTCAAGTCAAGAGCTTGAGTGTGGGCGCCATATAACCATCTAGTCCTTTGACGAGGGCTCTCTGGACATTCCTGGGCTGGGCTCTTAGTGGCCACTTATAATTCTCTTGAAAAAGATAAGTACGAACCATTAGCAGCCAAGACTCATAGCAGGTAGGAGATAAGTGCATTGGCTCAATAAAGGCAACCAGAGCGAGGCAGCATCCACTATAGGGGACAAAAATGAATATAACATGGCTTTAGCCTCAGGTCTAAGTCAATCTTATTGTAACATTAAGCTTTACATTACAGTGTGACAGATATAATCAGGAGAGTTTATACAAGATTGCCCAATACATGTCCATTGGCACTTGAACTCATTGTGTAAAATACTGGAAGCATTTTTTAAAGTAGTGTTTTTCTTTTTTTTTTTTTTTTTTTCTGGTGTAAAGAGCATAGTCATGCAAGTCTATTTGGGAAAGGTGGCAACCAAGGAAGATTCACAAGGAATATGTTATGTGATACTCGTGAATGGGAGATTAGTAAGAGTGTGTTGTCTAATCCAAGACTCTAATTAAATCTCAGAAGGAATTATTTTTAACCCTATTGTCATTCTATCCCATAATGGTATAATTAAACAATTGCCTGTAGATTAAAAGATAATCCCACATAATAAGATATCTATCAATTTATAGATAGATAGGTGATATAGACATATATTAAGTGAGACTTTAAGAAAGGACTAAGGTTGGGTTTTAAAGAAACAGGGCTTGATAATGCCATGATAAAAGTTTTATGATTACAATCACATGGTGTTGCTATTCTCTCTTGGAATTTGGAAGGCAGCTATCATCTTGAGTCTATATGAATCAAGATTTGTTTTGAGAGATATATTTTTGTTTAATAATGGACTTGGCCTGTCAAGTTAAATGATTGAGGTATGTTTTCATAAAATGTTTTCCCAGAGGTAGTCTACAATAGCCAGTGAAATTTTCATTTCATGCTACATTCTTTGATTTGATACATCTTGGAAGTCATGTTGGCTGTAGGCTTGTAGGACCTCCAGGGAAAACAGTCCCAGCCCAGAATTGGGAACATCTCTGATTGGTTTCAGGTTTTCATTTCTTGTCATGTACTCCTCCAGAGTTTATTTAGTTCACAAATAAAAGTTATCTTATTTAGTTCAACAAATAAAAGGTATGTTTCCGCAGCCTTATCTGATAACGCTGCCCACTCAAATATCCCGTGTTTCAAAAACACAATAGAATTAAGTGAGATTTATTTTTATGTGTGGTTTAGTATCCATTGCTATGGTTTCCTTATTTGTTTTAAATTCGGGAATATAGTGTTTGGCTTAGAGGTTAAGAAACTGGCAGGCCATTTATTTAATTGTACTCATTATTTATTGCTAGAGGTTTTCATATTTCTTGTCCATTTTTACTGGTCTTCTCACTATTTCCCCAGAACTTTGTTTTGACTTATAACCTGGAAATTTATGTTTCATTTAAAAGCAAGAGGAGAAGAGAAAGGAAACATTTTATGACAATCATAATTGCCTTCTACATTTGCTAATTTTCTTTTTGTAGGAACATTGAAAAAAATTGCTTGCATACAGACACACCTGGGAGACATTGTGAATTCAGTTCCAGGTGATCCAAGAAAGTGATTTATTATAATAAACTGAGGCACACATTTTTTTTGTTTTCCCAGTACATATAAAAGTATATGCTTATACTCTACTATATAGTCTATTAAGTGTGCCATAGTTGTGTGTCTCAAAAATGTATATACCTTAAGTACCTGATTGCTAAAAAATGGTAACCATCATCTGAGTCTTCCGAAAGACATAATCTGTTTGCCTGTGCATTGTCTTACCCCAGTGTTAATGTCTGCTAACTTCTCGGGATGGTGTTTTTGGAAGGTCATGGCAGCTGTGACAATTTCTGAAAAGAAGACAAAAATGAATTTTGCTGCATTGATTGACTTCCTTTCATGAAAATTTCTCTCTATCATAAATGATGCTTGACAGCATTTTACCTGCAAAGAATTTCTGTTAAAATTGGAGTCAATCCCCTCAAACCCTGTCATTGCTTTATCAACTAAGTTTACATAATTTTCTAAATCCTTGTTGTGATTTCACAGTGTTCATAGCATCTTTACCATGAGTAGATTCCATCTCAAAAAATTCATCTTCTTTGCTCCTTCATAAGAAGCAACACCTCATCTGTTCAAGTTTTATTACAAATTGCAGCAAATTAGACTCATCTTCAGGCTTCCCTTGTTACTCTAGTTCTCTTCCTGTTTCTACCACATCAGGCAGTTACTTCTTCCACTGAAACGCTGAACCCTTCAAAGTCATCCATGCTGTTTGGAATCAACTTCTTTCAAACTTCTGTTGATATTTTTACCTCCTTCCATTAATCACATTTATTCTTAATGGCATCCATAATGGTGAATCTTTTCCAGAAGATTTTCAATTACTTTTCCCAGATCCATCAGAGAAATCACTATCTATGGCAGCTATAGCCTTACAAAATATATCTCATCAATAATAAAACTTGAAAATTGAAATGACGCCTTGATCTATGCATGGGCTACAGAATAGTTGCTGTGTTTGTAGGCATGACAGCAACATTAATCTCCTTGTGTTTCTCCATCAGAGCTCTTGGGTGACCAAGTGCATTGCCAATGAGCAGTAATGTTTTGAAAGGAATCTTTTTTCCACCTGATCAACAGGTCTTAGGACTGGACTTGAAATGTACAGTAAACCATGTGGTAAACAGATATGTTTTCTTCTAGGCTTTATTGTTCCATTTTTAAAATATGGAAAAAGTTAATTTATCATAATTTTTAAGGACCCTAGGATTTTCAGAGTGGTAAAAGAGCCCCAGCTTCAAATTAAGGCCATCAAATGCATTTGCCCTTAACAAGATATTTAGACTATTCTTTGCAACTTTAAATCTTGGTGTTGACCTCTTCTCTCTAGCTATGAAAGTCCTAGATGACATCTTCTTCCTACAGGAGGCTGTTTAGTATACACTGAAATCTGTTGTTTATTATATAGCTACCTTCACTAATTAACCTAGCTAGGTCTTCTGAAAACTTACAGCTGTTTCTATATCAGCACTTTCTTCACCTTGTACTTTTTTGTTATGGAGATGGCTTCTTCCATTAAATTACATACATGAACAAATCTCTGCTAGTTTCAAACTTTCTTGTCACTTCCTTACCTTTCTCAACTTCAGAGAATTGAAGATAGGTCCTTGATCTAGATTAGACTTTCACTTGAGGGAATCTTGGCCTGGTTTGATATTCTATCCAGACCATTAAAACATCTTCTATTGGCACAGTTGCTGGTACTCCATTACAAGAGCAATATCAAAGATCAAGATCACCATTACAGACATATAATAAGGGAAATGTTTGAAATATTGGGAGAATTACCAAAATATTGGAAGAAATATTGGAGAAGGACAAGGAAAACACATGTTTGAAAAATGGCACCAATAGACTTGCATGACACAGGGTTACTATAGACCTTCAATCTGTAAAAAGTGTGATGTCTCTGAAGCATAATAAAGCTACATGCAATAAAATGAGGTGTGCCTGTATCTGACATTCTCTTTAAGAAATGTGTCATTCTTCCATGTTTGGTGATGTGATCTTTGTAGATGGTAGATGACCATAGAAAGAGGAAATTTCTTATGAGGAGGAATACGAAGGGAAAGAATACAAAATTGTCTGAGTTAAGTGATATTTGGAGCTTATCATCAATGGGACTTTTACAAAGGTTGATGCTGATAGAACAAAGCTACACTAGGACATATTTGCAATTTGTCTTTCTGAATTTTGTTATCCTAACTTACTGTTTTCTGAGAAAAGAGAATACAAAGGTCTAATTCAAATAAACAAGGACAAGTAGACAGAGGAAATCGACCTGTTTATTTGCATAACTTCTGTCCTTTTATTTGCATACTGCCCACAGGGATAAGTGAATAATTTAACTTTGGGAAACTATGCCTTTCAAGACTATGGTTCTGTAGGCAAAATGGAAAGTTTAGTAAGCATCTGAGAAATGAAAGAGTAGAAAGAATTCTTGCAAAGAAATCCTCTCTTAGCTAAGTAACTATTAAAAAAAATCCTGATTATCCTTCTTGAATATCTGCTTATGTCATTTTGCTGACGATGCTTTGACTCAACATTGCAGCTTCCAGGGAGACAATTCCTGAAGGGTTCCAATAAAATCAGAATAGACTTTGAATTTGTCTATTTCTCTTTTTTATCTTCATGTTTTGGTTTAAAATAGGAGCAAGCAGACTTCTGGATCTGCTTTCATTTCTCAGGGTTAGTCATGCCATCGTTCATTGGTTTTCTCTAGTTGATTCAGTCCTTTAGGGATGCAAAGCAGCTTTTAAAGCTCTTTTTGGTAGCAACACTTTGAATTTCCTTTAGTAAGTGTCTCTTCTTCCACTCTCAGTTCAGTAAGGCAGCACTTACTTCTCCACCCCATCATCCAGCCCAGACCCTTGATGATCCAGAATGATCAGGATGGCAACCCAAGCACTTCATTCTTATCACCAGGCTGGAATAGGGTTTGAAGCTTGGCCAAACCATACATAGTCCTATCCTTGCAATCAGACTACTCAATTAGTACTTTCTTAAGAGGATAAAGGAGATTTCTCTTTTCTCTTGGCTTCAATTCTAAGTAGTTATAAATTGAAAAGCCAAATGAAAAGACACTTTCTCACTCTCATTCTATTATTAAAAAATAATGTCAGGAACCATGTTCACTACATTTGGTTCATTACATAAACTAATTTTCTTAATAACTCTTTGAGGTAGGTAATTCTCCCCATTTATACTATATTTATATATTTATATATTATTAGAGAGCTATATTTAATATAGGTATATATATTAACATAACATAGCTTTATTATTGCATTTTGTATCTTTTGCATCTATATATTATTATATAGCTCTATTATACTAAATATAATAAGAAGTCCTTTGAATGGTGCGTCCTAATAAAAGAAAAGGTAGTCTGGCTTGACCCATTTTAGACAGATCTGAAATTCATGCACTTAACCACTACACATTAACCACGGCATTCTGATGAATGGAAAGAAAACCTGCATTTAGGGGGGCGGAGCAACATGGCGGTGAGGAGACGCTGCGAGTAAGATCTCCCATTAAAAAAAAGTGAATAGGGAGGAAAAGCGGCAGGTCCCAGTGAGAACTGGGACACGGAAGATAAACGGGTGACTTCAGCGAACTGCCCGAAGAAGAAACTGGCCATAAAAGAGGACTAGAAGGGAGGGAAGCGCAGAACCCTGCTCCCCTCCCCCGCCCACAGAGGCGGCACTCTCCGACCGGCAGAGAGGAGGAAACAACAAACCAAAAACGGCCCACAAGAACAAACGACGTAGCAAGCGGGACCGTGAGTGGAAAGGAACTATTGCAGCCACCACACCCCGTGAACGGGAGCTGAGGCGAACCCCTGCAGGATCCGCATTAGAGAAGAACAAAGACCCCGGGAGACGCGCACACAGCCCGGGCTGCCGGTAAGCTGGCGCGGAACGCGGCGCGCTCGGGAGCTTGAAAAGCAAGTGCAGACCTGGATCGCCGCTGCCCAGGTCCGCGCCTGCGACCTAGGCTTGCAGGGAGACGCGCGGAGGTCCCTCTGAGGTGAAGGTCCCTCCCTGAGTAAGCAGGAACCAGGCGCCCAGGCACGGGAGCGGGTGCAAAAGGCGCCATTCCCGCGCCACTGAACTGGGCTACAGCCCGCATCCTGGAACTGAGGGCTTTGAACTGAGACCTGGGGCACGAAAAATTCGGGGCGTGGGTTTCTCCCACGACGGTGGGCACAAGGCAGACACAGCACCCCAAAGCTGTTGAGGTGTACCCTACCATTCCCGCTCTGTTCTCTGTCCCACGGGGTGGGGGGAGGCGAAAACAGCCCCCCAAGGACAATAGGAGAGATCTCTGGCGCCACCTAGCGACCAGGAAAAAAAAAGTCACTAACACCCTATAAAACAGGACATTTCTTAAGACGGCTTGAAAAGGGCAGAAGGTTTCTGGAGGACCCAGTGGCCAGCCGGGAAGTTATTCACGCCAGGCCCCTTCCGACCAGCAGTCTGAGCCCACAGAGGGAGCAGGCACCCACGTCCGGGGCAGACGGGTGCGCAGAAGAGTGTGCCTGAAACCGGAGGCGCAGGACTGCATCCCGCTTCGCCATTGAGAACAGGGACATTTCTTCAGTAAAACTGCCTAAAACCAGCAGAAAGCTCCCCCAGAAGACAGAGATGGCTCTGGAGAGCCAGAGGGGAGCGGAGAAGTTCACCCAAGATGTCAGTCAGTCCGAGCAACACAGTGTCCCAATGCATACGACAAATTAGAAAACAGACAGTAGGGAGTAGAAGAACACACGCAACCTAAAATCCTCAGGAAAGAAGCACACCACAAAAAGAAAACACTCCCCAGATTGCAACGACAGCAACTTGGAAGAACTTCTGAGCCTTCCAGAAAGAGAATTTAAAATTGCCATGATTAAAAGTGATAGATCAGAAGAAGGAAATGAGTCCTAAAGAGGGAAGTAAGAGAAATGCAGGAGATCAAAGATTAATGGAGGAACTAAAGAACTCTGGGAAAAGCAATGAAAGCAGAAATAGATGAAATGGAAGAACGAATAAGTAATCTTGAAGACACAGAAATAAAAGAAACAAAACAGAAAAGGAAAGAGAGTACGAAGGAGAAAGAATGAAGAAAGACTTCGGGAACTATCTGACTCCATGAGGAAAGAAATATAAGAGTTATAGGAATTCCGAAGGAGAGGAGAGAGATGTAGGAACAGGAAAATATTTCATGGATATAATTGAAGAGAACTTCCCAAATGAGAAGAAGGAGCTGAAATTGATATACAAGAAGCAAGAAGAACACCAAACTTCCACGACGAAAGGAAAAACACAGCAAGACACATAATAGTAAAGCTCCCAAGAATCCAGGACAAGGAAAAAATAATGAAGCTGACAAGAGGGAAGAAACCAGATAACATTCAAAGGAAAACCAATCAGGCTGACATCAGACTTCTCTGAAGAAACATTACGGGCAAGGGAGAAGGTGGAGGGACATAGTCAACAGACTCCAGAAAACAGATGCCAACCAAGAATACTCTATCCCGCAAAAGCTCTTTCTCCATGAAAAAGAATATGGAACCTTTCCCAGACAAAGAGAAACTCCGGAATTTCATTGCGACTAAACCCCCACTCCAAAAAATACTACAAGATCCTAAAAGCCAGAACCTCAGAGGGACGAATAACAACGAAAGAGACCAAAAAAAAAAAGTTATTAAAAGAATAAATAAATAAAATCAAAGGAAAGACAAATAATGGCAAATACAGATGCTACATATCAATATTAACTCTAAATGTAAATGACCTAAAAACTCTTCAATAAAAAGACACAGAGTTGCAGCCTGGATTAAGAACAAACCCAACCTTTTGCTGTCTCCAGGAAAACATATTAGCTACAAAAGATAAAAATAGGCTCAATTCAAAGGATGGAAAACATCCTACAAGCAAATGGGCCAAAAAAGAAAGCAGGAACAGCTATACTTATATCAGATAAAACAGACTTCAAACTCAAAAATAAAAAGAGACCCAATGTCATACATTATGATTAAGGGACAATACTTCAATGAAGAAATAACACTCATTAACATATACTCACCAAACGAAAAGCACCCAAAATATATCAGACAA
>NW_023605061.1:0-53789 GCF_014898055.3 Talpa occidentalis
AAAAAGAAAGCAAGTCCAAAGCAAAACATTTTACTTTACTTATAGCACTGGTGCTGTACGTCGAAGCTTTGAAATCAGTGGTTCTCAAAACCTGGCTTAACAAATTGTCACCTGGGGAACTTGTTGAGTGTACGACTGCTTTGAGCCACCCCCTGATCCCTGACCTTCTGAGTCTCTGGAGGGAGGTCCTCGTATTTGCATTGTTAATAACGACCTCAGTGGGCTTGATGGCAGCCGGCTTTGGGAGCCATTGGCCTAACACAGCTAAGTCTGGGTTGTGCTTACCAGGCTAGATAAAATAATTGCTTATATTAATAGAAAATGATATCCCACAGTACCTTTGAATGGACTTTCTTGGAATTGGGAGGTTTCACAAGGTCAAGCAAAGAAACAACTTGGAGCTTGTGAAATATCAGAACTGGAAAATTCAGTGTGTCCCATGGTTGCTAAGCTTACGCAGAGAACACATAAATTGTGCAAATAACTGTAGGGCAGTTGAAGGTATTCTTGCCTTTGGGTAAACAAGACAATAGAATGAAAATCAATATACTGAGACAGAATGTTTTTCCATTTCTTGGGGTCAGGAGAGAATGTGTAATTCAGAAACATTAAGTGGTGAACTGTGGTCTAGGGTATTTCATATGTATGTGTAGAAATGGAGCTCATAAATTTTTGTGAGGAAGATGGATGAGAAAGCAGATAACCATAGTGAAGTGTGATAAGTGATGTCTAGAACTTGAAAAGGTAGTTTAGAGAAAATTGCAAATAGGAAGTAATGAGTGATTTGGATTTGATGGTGGGGTAAGAATAATCAGGTTAAATGAAGCAAGACTGCACAAACCAAAGCAGTTAATAAGAACATAGGTATTGTGAGTTATGAAAGTGTATAGTGGGTGTGAGGGCTTGGAAGTCATAGCCAGAGGTGGAATTCATGATTGATTGATTTTGGGGCCTTACATGTGGAAGCCCTGTTAAGATTTCATTTTATAGGCTGTCTTCTAAGATAGTTATTTAAGTAGAGTAGTGGCATGATCCTATGGACTTGGTAGAATCTTCATTGCCACTGCAGTGGAAAGATGGATTGTTTAGGGAAGAGGTTAGAGTTAGGTGACACTGGAAACATCTTGAAATGATGGATGTTAGTGTTTATAGAACTAGAGGAGGGATACCTGGGAAACTAAGATTATAGAGTTAATCGATAAGATAACTGAATTTATAACTTGGACAGGGCATTTAAGTGGATAGTGGGCTGCCATCAAGCCCACTGGGGTTGTTATCAACAATGCAAATATGAGGACCACTTTAATTAAGTGGATACCATTAATTAAAAAGGGGGATTTAGGACCTCCCTGGTAGCACAGGGGTTAAAGTCTCAGCTCTATCAAGTTATCACCAGCAACTGCGACATGGGTTCAATCCCTGGTCAGGGAGCTGACCCACATGGTGCAGCAGACCTCTCCTATCACCCACTGCTCCCCTCAGCGTGTATTTCAGTAGATCTGCCTGTTCTGCTCCCACTCTGTTTCTGGTGAATCTTCTCACCCCCCCCCACCCCATACCTCTGGCCTATACCCCAGTTCTTTTGTGCAAAAATTAATAAAATAAATCTTTAAAAAAAAAAAAAAAAAAAAAGGGGTTATAGGGCCTCCCTGGTTTCGCAGCGGTTGAGCGCTGGGTTACGAAGCTGCCTGCAGCCTCTGCAGTGCCGGTTCGATCCCGGCTGCTCCCCGGCCACCAGAGGAGGGCCCCACATGGCGCCTGCTGCTCCCCTCAGCAGTGTACTTCGGTCCTTCTGCAACAGGGTGGTCTGCAGGAAGGGGGAGGTTCCCTGCCCCACCAAGAGAGGGTGGAGCTGAGCAGGAAGAGGAGAAGCTGCAGAAGAGACTGAGGAAGGAAGTAGGATGGAGCCAGGAGACCTAGAAGAGGCGCATGGAGCCTAGAGACACGTGAAGAAACTGCGCTTGTCTTTTGGTCGTGGACTGGGTGACACAAATGTGGGTGAGACCCGTGGGGAGGTGACAATGGCAGCTTTTATCTTGATGTTGATTTTGCTCTTTTCCTTTTGGGCTTGTCTGGTTGTTTCTGACCCTTTTCTGTGGGTCCCCACTGGAAGATGCTTTAGACTTGTGCCAGGCTTTGGGGTCTTGTTTTGGGCCGATTCCATATGGATGGAGTTTTACCCACGAGGGGACGGATAACTTTGGGTGCTTTATTTAGAAACTAGACTTTTTGCCTTACCTGTATTGTTTTTTAGTTTTATTAAAGTTTCTTTTCATTAAAGTCTCTTATGTTTTTGTGTTGATGCGGCGGATGGCAGAACCCATTTAGAATAGGCAGGTTTGTGGGGTTTGGGCTGCCCCTCTCCCTGTCCTATAACAGATTTGGCGCCCAACATGATTTAGGACAGAGCCATCCGTGGTTAGTCAGCCCCATTTGGGGCCTTGCTCTGGGCCGATCCCATATGGATGGAGTTTTACCCACGAGGGGACGGGTAACTTTGGGTGCTTCATTTAGAAACTAGACTCTTTGCCTTACCTGTATTGTTTCCTAGTTTTATTAAAGTTCCTTCCCATTAAAGTCTACTATGTTTTTGTGTTGATGCGGCGGATGGCAGAACCCATTTAGAATAGGCAGGTTTGCGGGGTTTGGGCTGCCCCTCTCCCTGTCCTATAACACTTCTGCCTGCTCTGCTCCCCGCTCTGGCTCTGGTGAATTCTCTCACCCTCCTGCGCTTCTGACTGTACCCAGTGAGTGAATAAATAAATAAATAAATAAATAAATCTTAAAAAAAAAAAATTTAAAAAAAAGGGGGGGGGTTATAGGAAAGGACCCAGGCATGAAGTTGGCAGATGAGAGATACATTTGGTTATGGCTTTTGCATTGAATTGCATTTTTCTGGGTTGTTCTTTGAAATAAAAATCTGAATATACTAATTTTTTGCTTATATTACCTGTTGACTTTGGGATAGTTATGACTTTTCACTGCAGGGCTGGTGTATGCCACAGATGATAATAGTATGGAGAGAGAGTGGGTGTGTCTCCTTAGTTTCTTTGGGGTTAAAATATTTCACTGCCTCCTTATCTCCTGGGCCCTCAGGCTACAAGCAGTAAACTCTGATGCAAACGAATCTATGAAAGGGGAAGAAAAGAGAGCCTCCCTGGTGGTGCAGGCGATTGAGCGCCATGCTGTGAAGCTGTCAGCAGCCTCTGCAGCACTGTTTTGGTCTTGGTGAGTGGGCCAGCCGGCAGGCCAGGGTCCCACATGGCGCGGCAGACCTCTCCTGTCTCGCCCGCTGCTCCCCTCAGCAGTGTATTTCACTAGTCTGCCTGTTCTGTTCCCCACTCTGTCTCTGGTGAGTCCTCTCACCCTCCCATGTGTCTGGCCTGTACCCCCGTTCTTGTACAAATAAATAAATAAATCTTAAAAAGTGGGGGAGGGAAGAAAAGGTAAAACCCTGCTTTGGATGGGAGATTGCACCTACAGACTCTATTTTTTGGGCCCCTGTGGATTGTCCATTTTTTCTCTTCTCAGTTTTCCTGGTCTCTCGAGTTAGAACAGTAATCTGTACTGCCTGCTTTCACTTCTCTTACCAACATATGCTTCAGAAACACTTGGCAGTGGCAGTTTCCCTTGTTTCTTAACTGGGAAACTGGCTTAGGTAAGGTAAAGATCCCTTATACAATTAGCTTTAGCTTTGGTTGATGTTGTTCTAAATTGGGTAATGTCTTTGGCTGCAGTGACTCTACTTTTGTGTTTGGGTAAATCTCTGCATGTGTATGAACTGTTTTCTCATCAGCTCTGAATGTTGGAGTGGTTTGCACAGTTGGCAGAAGACCCAGGAGATAGAATGTGGATGGGGGAAGGGAGCTCAGGAAAAATTTGATGAGGTGGGGGAGAAACAAAAAAACGAATGGCATACCAGAATCCCATTAACTTGTAGATTTACAGGCAAGCAAGAACTTGCTAATGGACGTTGTGGGGATGCTTTTAACACCATGGGAAAAATTTGTGGGACGTTTAAAGACAAAAAAAATTTTGGGATATTTTAAGATAATTCTAAAATTATATTTTAGAAAAGATTTAAGAAACAGGGCCTCCCTGGTGGCGCAAGTGTTAGGGGGAAATGATGTCCTGAACTAATCCCATACAGGCTTTGTGGACCCCACCCCCACTCCAGACTAAAGCCATCAAGACATTGGGAAAGACAAATCCCATCACCACCAAGGGAGGGTGGCTGGGACCTGAGGGTGGAGTTGGGCAGCCAGGTTGGGTATAAAAACCAAACACGTGGGCCTTGGGGGCTCGCTATCGCTTGCCTCCTTGCTTCACGGCTACTGGCTTGCGGCCAGCTCTCAGAGCGCCATTTTGGGATTCCTGATCGGCAGATCGGTGGAATGAGTTGAGGTCTTTCTCCCGTTAATTTCTTTTCTTTTTTAAAAGATTTATTTATTTATTTTTGCATGGAAAACTGGGGTGTAGGCCAGAGGTAGGGGGTGAGAAGATTCACCAGAGACAGAGTGGGGAGCAGAACAGGCAGATCAACTGAAATACACTGCTGAGGGGAGCAGTGGGCAAGACAGGAGAGGTCTACTGTGCCTTGTGGGTTAGCTCCCTGGCTGGGGATTGAACTCTTGCTGCAGTGGCTGGTGATAGCTTGATAGCACTTAGACTTTAACCCCTGTGCCACCAGGGAGGTCCTCTCCCATGAATTTCTTCAGAAACAATTTCTGCAGATGTCAGACTTTGAAATAAGCAAAAATAAAAGCTAATACCATAATACATAAGGAAATTTGTTCAATTTTTATCTTAACAATATTAACAAGCAATCATCAAAATTGGCAAAATTTACATACAGACAACTGAAATGTTTCACATATGTTTTAGGACACTAATGTATTTATCAAAGTTAAACATTTTTTTTCTGAGAGACAATGCTTCCCTTTGAATTCCAATTTACCAGGTAAATAGCTAGAACAGGAATAATATTACAAGCTCCTGATCAGTAGAATTGCTAAGCAAGCCTGTGAGCATTCACACAGAAAAATCGTAGAAGAAAGTGCCCACTGTGAGGTGCACTTTCTGTAAATAGCTCCCACTCTGGATCTGGCAGGGCTGGTCAGTCAAGTATGCCTGATTGGCATGCACTGTCTCAATGGTTTCCAAACAGTTAATGTGTTAAGTTTCCATCCTCCAGTCCTTCTACTTTGCGTGGAAGCAGTGTAGCTGGATTTAAGGAATTAGTGACTTGTTTCAGGTTAGAATTGTCTAACAGAACTGCTTGGTATTTCCTCACTCACTCAGCAGTCAACCAAAGTCCATCCTTCTGCTCTAACAGTGTTAAACCTGAGGTGGCACATGCACAGTGATGGGCTGACCTGATGTAAATTCCTTTGCCTTGTGTGGAAGGTCACATGCGGCTCAGTGTGGAGACCATGTAGTGTTGGCACGTAATGATGTTCTCCTTAACCCTTATTTTGATAAAAACAAAAAGATAATCTCTTTCTAATATTATGCTCCATCTTTTTCTTTATTTGTTTTAGGAAAACTATGAACAGATGAAAGCACTAGTAAATCAACTCCATGAGCGAACACAGACTATAAAACTAGGTAAACGTGTTTATTTTACAGTTTACATTTTTTAGTTAAGATGTCCCTTTATGGAAACGATTGGTTTTAGGAAAAACTAGCAGCACTAAGCTTTTGACTCTTCAAGATGGTGCATTGCTGGTATGTAGATTTTTGTTAATTTCTTGACCAGTTTTCCCTCTACATGTAGCATTGCCACTATTGGGGGGTCCGGGAGGGAAAGAAAATAATTCAAATTCATCAATTTTTAACTACTGTTTCTAAGGTTTTATTTCATCCACATCATCACACTGAAATGACTGTTCCATCTAAAGCAACTAAAACATTTTCATTTGATTAGTCATATTCATACAATGTACTCAATTTTGCATTATTATACATTTTTCTGCTGTGTTATATAACTTGGAAATAGTTTCGATATGGTTTATTGTTATTAAATTAGATTTCCTGACAACTTAATAAATTGTCATTATTTCCATTTTTTTTTTTTTTTTAAGCTATAGACATAAAAGACATTGATTTGCTTGGAAGGTAATGTATTAGAAGTAAAAAAAAAAAGAAAATGCTTCTTAGAAAGAAATGTAAAATATTAATGTATAGTATATATCTTATATATTATATGTTTACATAATATTCTGTTGTGCCACTATTGGTATATATACAATAATTTACTTTAGAAGATATGACTTTAAAGGTCTCTTCAAAAATAAGGGTGAAGCAACTTGAGACAGTACCTTTTCTGCCTGTCTGAAAATTATTTAGGAAGCTTTATGAATTTTAAAATTAGGATCTCAAAATTCTATAGTGGCCCAAGGAGGAAAAATGAGAACAGGAATAATACTCCAGGCTCTTGATCAGTAGAATTGCTAAGCTAGCCTGTGAGCATTCACACAGAAAAATCAGAAGAAAGTGCCTGTTGTGAGATGCACAAAAGACCCCAAACCAAAAACATACCAACACACACACACACTTGGCTGTTAAAGTTATGATGAGCCTGATCAGAATTGCTAAAGTACCAAACATATCAAAAACGTATCTTCAGAGGCGATTTTATTAATGGGCGATTTTTCTCTTTTCCTATATTTATCTCTATTTTCCCAAAATCCTTTATATATTGCTTTTAAATTATGTTTGTGTAATATTCATTTTCATGGCATAGCAGGATGAATTCTGGACAAAACTGTGAAGGCCAATCTTGCCCTGTTCTTCCGTCTCTGTCCCCTCCTTCCCCCAGAGTCCTGCTCAATCCTTCTTCACCAACCAGCCTTCCCCCTCACCCTGAAGTCTTCATTTGTGACTTGTGATAAATAAAAAGGCTGACAAAAGTTAGCTGACTCTGGCCCTCCTTTTTGTCTTTTCTTTCTGTCTCCTACCTTTGTTTCAGGTTTCTTTAGACCACTGTCTCTGTCTTTAATGTCCCTTTCTTTAACCGTGGAGCTTTGTAGGATTATGTGAGAAGGGTTTTAGTCATTTCTATAGGGGAAAAAGGATTACTCCTGCTGTGTTATTAGTAACAGCCAGAACTAAGTACTTTGATTAACACAGTTAATTGTTTATTTTTTATTTTTAAAATAATATTAATTAAAAAAATTTTATATCATTGTTCATTTTTAAACAATATTTGCTTCCCCCCACCCCTCAGGTGTAGTCCCCATAGAGTTTCCTTCCCCAAGGCACCGGTGCACCATCACCTCAGTCCCCTGTGCTCCTCCCTCCCTCCCTCTGATCCCTCTCCCTCCTCCTCCCCTGCAGGATGTCTCTGATTTATAATTGTCCGTTTTTGCTTTGTTGTGTTTTGTACTGTTACTATTTGTTTACACTAATGTCTTAATGGTTTCCCCTATATTCCTGGTGTAAGTGAAACCATCCAATATTTTTCTTTTTCCTTCTGGCTTATTTCACTGAGCATAATTCCTTCTAGTTCCATCCACATTGCTGTGAATAGCATGAGTTCATCTTTTTTGATTGCTGAGTATTATTCCATTGTGTATATGTGCCACATCTTCTTGATCTAGTCATCTATTTTTGGGCACTTGGGTTGTTTCCAGGTTTTACCTATTGTAAATAGTGCTGCAATAAACATAGGGGTACAGGTGTTCTTTTGAATCAGTGTTTTTGTGTCCTTTGGGTAGATCCCTAGTAGTGGAATTGCCGGGTCATATGGTAGCTCCATTTTTAGTAGACTGAGGAACCTCCAGACAGCTCTCCATAGTGGTTGGACCAGTTTGCACTCCCACCAGCAATGTAGGAGAGTTCCTTTTTCACCACATCCTCGCCAACATTTGTTGTTGCTAGTTTTTTTGATATGTGCCATTCTTACTGGTGTAAGGTGGTATTTCTATGTGGTTTTAATTTGCATTTCCCTGATTATCAGGGATTTAGCACAAATTAATTGAAGGGTTATGTTTTGTTAGATTAAAAAAAAAGTCTTAATGCTGGACAAAAACTTTATCAATATGGAAAATATCACAGATGGTTTTGGTGGTTGATACAGAGGTCTTTTAGTGACCTAAAGATCAGACTTGTGTAGTTTTGGAAGACATTATAAAATGGAACTCAGTTAAGCTCCATGCATGTCATTCCAACAACCAGCTTAGCACAGTTGAAGTGGCAAGACTCTTGTGCTGTGCTTGCAGAGGCTGACAGCTGTGTCATGACTGCCCCCTGGTGACATGGGTTGAAAGATGCCATAAATGTAAAATGCTTCCTGATTTCAAGGGTGTTCAAGTGTGAGCAAAATATGTACACCTTAGAAAAGATACAGTGTAGTAAATGAGATTGTCCCCTTAATCCTGACCCACGTCACTAGGGAACACTAGGGAACTCGGAGTTCTCTCTGGTTTGGAGAAAATAAAAAAGCAATTTGACTTAATTCACACTCTCATGTAAGTCCAGAATTTTCATTTTAAAAGATTAGATGTGTGATATATATATTTTTGGCAAACTTAAGGCAGATTTAATCTTTAAAATGTACCACCTACTGCTTTGGGAAAAAACAAAACTAAACCCCTTAGATACAGGCAAAGAACCCTGATTTGGAAATAGGTTGTACTTAGAGAAGTTCTTTTGAAATAGATATGAATTTACTTTCTCCCCTAAAAAAATAAAGTTTTACTTAAATAGCTGAAAATTTCAAGTAGTATAAAGTATAGGAAGATGAAATTCTTGGGCAACAGTGAAAATAAATGTATTAAGGTAAAATTTGACCTCTCTGTTTCTGATTTCTTCTCTTGGCTTGCTGAGAGTAGACTTATATTGTCAAGATCCTCACCCCTGGGTTGGCTGGGTGAGGTTTGCTGCGCTTATTTCATCAAGCAGCCTCATTGGGTTACCTTAGTGGACTGTTCACTTATTGCCATTTAATTTTCTTTGTCTGGAACAACTTTATGAAACACAATAATCTCTGAACCAAGATGCTAACAAAAATGAACTTTAAAAATTGCTATTTAGGGCCTCCCTGAGGGCACAGGGAGTTGAGCACAGTTCTGTGAAGCTGTCCGCAGCCTCTGCAGCACAGGTTCGATTCCCGGAAGGCCAGGGATATACCCACGTGGCAAGGCAGACCTCTCCTGTCTCGCCCGCTGCTCCCCTCAGCTGTGTGTTTCAGCTTGTCTGCCTGTTCTGTTCCCCGCTCTGTCTCTTGTAAATCCTCTTGCCCTCTTGTGCCTCTGGCCTGTACCCCAGCTCTTGTATAAATAAATGAAAAATCTTTTTTAAAAAAATTGCTATTTCAACTCTCTTTGATTTGAAGACTTAAAAAGTTAGGGGTCATTAATGTACCTTTACATAAGTTTTGCTTGTGTTTTTTATGGAACTAATTTCTAAAAAAAAATGCCTTTTTACCTGGTGCAAATGAGGGTAGGAATTTTCAAATTTCACATGGTGCAAACACACTGCTAATTAGTTGTATTAGGTATTTAATAAAGGTGGGGGTGATGAAGCAGTGTCTGTAGCACTGTTATTCCTCTAAGTGAGTACTAGTGAATTCAGAAAATGTATGATAAACTGTGGGATCAGGGATAGATGATTTTTTTAATTGTTTCTTTACTTTAGAAAATTTAGTGAATCATCTGAAATGTCAGCCTTTTTTTCCACAGGATATATTAAACTTTTTAGAAGTACCCTGTTTTGGACTAAAATTTATGTTTTTCTGGCTTTATGTTAAATGGAGACCTTCTATCCTGTCACTCTAATCTAATCATGTTTTTTTGCCATAGGAGGTGGTAAGAAAGCTACAGCACTTCACTTGTCAAGAGGCAAACTCTTACCCAGACAAAGAGTGGATGGGCTTCTAGACCCAGGGTTAGTATATATCCAAGTGTTAACTCAGACTGCTCTCTATTCTGTGGTGCCCTCTTAGTTTCCTAAATGAATGATTTTAAGTGTTTTAAAAGATTTATTTATTTATGCATACAAGAACTGGGATACATGCCAGAGGTGTGGGGGTGGTGTGAGAGGATTCACACAGACAGAGTGGGGAACAGAGCAGGCAGATTGACTGAAATACACTGCTGAGGGAAGCAGCGGGCGCGGCAGGAGAGGTCTGCTGTGCCCTGTGGGTCACCTCCCTGGCTGGGGTTCAAACTCATGCTGCAATGGCTGCAAATTGCTTTATAGGTTGCGTCTTAACCCCTTGCACTACTAGGGAGTCCCCATGAAATTGTTTCTTATTGTAAGATTCAACAATAGATATTTATTGAGTGGCTATAATGTATCAAGCATTGTTCTAGGTGCTGTTACTATCCATTAGTCAACAAAACAAAGGCCCTTGCCCTACTGGCGTTTCACATTGTAGCAGGAAGAGACTGAAAATAAACCATAAACTTATTATGTTAGAAGGTGACAGGTGTTATAGGAAAAAGAAAGGTAAACTAGAGGAAGGGAGGGGAGGATGAGGGTTCAGTGAGTTTAGAATGGGATGATGGGGGGCTCTCATTGAGATGGCCTTTTGAGCAAAAATTTAATGGAGTTAAGAAAGGTAATCCTGCATATATCTGGGAAAAGTGTGGTGTAAGCAGCAGGAATAGCTAGTGCAAAGGCCCTGAGGTGGGAATGTGCCAGATTGGCTGATGTGCTCAAGGCACCAGGGGCCAGTGTGGTTGAAGTAGAAGTGGTGAAAGCAGAGTAAACAGTGGGAGATGGGATCTGATTCTTTTTCTGTTTTTTTTTTTTTTAAGATATATTTATTTATTTATACAAGCACTGGGTACAGTTAGAAGTGCGGGAGGGTGAGAGAATTCACCAGAGCCAGAGTGGGGAGCAGAACAGGCAGACTGATGAAGTACACTGCTGAGGGGAGCAGCGGGCGCGGCAGGAGAGGTCTGTTGCGCCATGTGGGACCCTCACCGGGGGCCAGGGATCGGACTGGCTTGCAGAGGCTGAGGGCAGTTTCACAGCCCAGCGCTCAACCACTGCGCCACCAGGGGAAGCCCGGGATCTGATTCTTAAGGTCTTGTTCGCAGAGACTGTTATGGTCTTTTGTTTGAAAGGGTTTTTCTATCTGCTGTATTGTAAGCAAATGTGGGCAGTAAGGGTGGAATTGCTGAGCACAGTTAGAGGGCTTTTGCAGTTATTCAAAGGAGATGAGGTGGTGGTGATGTCTTGGACTAGGGTTGCAGTGATGGAGATGATGACAGTGTTGAGTTTTGGCAATATTGATCAGACAGAGCTAACATACCAGGATTTTCTGAAGGATTGGATGGAGTGGGGAGAGAAGGAAATGAAGAGTAGCTATAATGACTTGCACATACACACATCTAATCTGGAGACAAATGCTATTAACAGCTATATCTACCCTTCTAGATAGTTTTTATGTATATGTGTATTAGACATCTATTTTTTAAAGAAAAATGAAATCATACTAACTATGGTGTTTTATACCCTTCTTCTTTTCACTTAATGTATCTTGCACTTTTTTTTTTTTTAAGATTTATTTATTTATTTATACAAGTACTGGGTACAGTCAGAAGCGTGGGAGGGTGAGAGAATTCACCAGAGCCAGGTCCAGCAACAGAGCAGGCAGACTGATGAAACACACTGCTGAGGGGAGCAGCGGGCACAGCAGGAGAGGTCTGTGCACCATGTGGGACCTTCGCCTGCGGCTGGGGATCAAACTGGGGCTGCAGAGGCTGCGGGCAGCCCAATGCTCAACCTCTGCGCCACCAGGGGAGGCCCTATCTTGCACATTTAAATAATTGGTAGAATAGTTGGCAGTGGTTAACAACCAGATCCTGGGGTCAAATTGTTAAAACCCAACTATGCATGTAATAATTGGCCTAGCTGGGTTCTAACTCACTAGTTTTGTCACCTTCGACAAATAACCTCATCTCTGTGTTTTAGTTTCCTCCTCAATTAATGGGGACATAATAAAATCAACCTCAGAAGGTAGCTCTGAGGATAAATGAGTTAGATTTCTGAAGGTCTTGGTAAGAGCTTCTTAAGTGTTAGGTGCCATTCTCTTTCTGTGTTCATAAACACATGTGTACAACATGGGTTTACATGAGTTCCTCAAGTTGTGTTGTAGGGCTAGCCCATACAGATCCCCAAAGTATTCGCACTGAATTCTGTCTTAAATAATCTTTTTGTAGATTTCAGCACGCATAATGCTGGTCCATGAAGGAAAAAAAATAATTTCTTTTTCCTGGTGTATCTGTTTAAATATGTCTTTTAAAAAATGGCTTTAATTTAAATAACATCTTTTTTTCCCTGAAGGTCTCCATTTCTGGAATTATCCCAGTTTGCAGGTTACCAGCTGTATGGGAATGAAGAGGTCCCGGCAGGCGGCATTATCACAGGCATCGGGAGGGTGTCGGGGTGAGTCCTCTGCTACACTCATCAGTCAGAAAGGAGGCCCATGAGGCGCGGGCACTTTCTGCTTTGCATATTAGCATGCCAGTTTTTGCTGTTTATGTTATTCAGGACCAAAGCTTCCTATCCAGATAGGTATCAACCTATGCATCATTAGAGACAGAAATTGGAAGGAAAAAAAAAACAAACCCACAAAGATCCTGGGGGTCCCATCCACATCTCCCTATTTAATCAGAATCTCCAGGTGGGGACTTGGCCTGTTTAGTTTTCTTGGCTCTCCGGGTTATTTCTTGCATAACTAGGGTGAAAACCACTGTCTAGGAGAGTAGTTATCCGAGTGTAGTCCTCAGGTTGCATCAGCGTCACTCACAAACTTGTTAGAACTATAGGTTATTGGGTCTTCCCAAGAAATACTAAATCAAATGGAGGGGGTGGAGCCCCCAAAAGTGCTAAATCAAACTCTGGGGTGGAGCCCTACAGTCTTCTAAGAAGCCCTCTGGGTTCTTGAATGTTAGTTGTGATACCTGAATTGTCAGGTCTAGTCTCCCAGCCAGGAACGGATTCCAGGCTGCAGGGCAGTGCTGAGCCCCAGCCGCTAGACCCCCCACGGGTTGGTGTCTCACGAAGCCGCAGCAGGAACTTCGCAGACGCTCAGGCAAGCAAGCGAGAAGAGGCAGTTTGTTTAGAAAAAGAAGAAGTTTATTGAGGAGAAAAAGAACAGAAATAAAGTGGGACTCCCAGGCCAGGGAACCAGGCCTGGGAGGGGCAAGGAAGCCAAAGTGGAATTGTGTTTCAGGGAATATATACCTTTTTTCCCTCATTATTCTAAAACTTTACCAGTCTCTTTGTGATTGGTTAGTTTTCGGCTGTCTCACTTAATTTGCTACTGAGTGCGGGATCTTCACATTTCTTATCTAACAGCTTTTTCTTTCCCCATTAGTTGCATCTTTAAATTTATGGCCCAGTCCTCTGGATGGGCATCCCTGCATTGAAGTTAAACAGCTGCCCTTTTAATGTGACCATAAATTAAACCACTCTCCATTTCTCCAATCTCCGCCTCCCTTTACCACCTGAAGGAAACCAGGACCAGCATTAACAATGTTGTCCTTGGTCCTGGCATGTTTGTTTTTCCTAATGGAATTGGTTATATTTCTTTGGTTGTCCTTATCTCTGAAGCCTCCCTAAATTCTTCAGAGGTCCCCTCCTGCACTGTCCCTAAAACTGCCTAATAACCCTAGCTTGCCCTGTCTCAGTTGAATGTTAGTTGAATGTTAGCAGTTTAAAAACTGCTGTAGGCGTGTGAATCCAGTCTGCCGGATGCTACATGTATTTGTGTATATTTATGTGTGATTTCACGTTTGCAGGAAGATACCATGCCAGGAACTGCCCATTGTTGCCTGAAGCTGTTGTGAAACAGCTCTGAGAATGGGGACTAGTATAGTCATCACCATTCTGCAGATAAAGAAATTAGTTTTGAGAGTTAATTAACTTCCTCAAGATCAAGCCTAGGGGCAGAACTTGGCTTTGACCTCAGGTTGTTGAATTCTAAATGTGATATGCTTGATTCAGATGCTGGTATTTGTGTGTTTCTCCAATTTCTGCCTGTGATCTGTGCCTTCAGGGAAGGTATACCTGTAGCCATTTACCATTGTTGCTTCTTCCTTATTACCTTCCTTTACCTCCATATCTCCCCTGTGGCTATTTGGTTATTGTGATTTGCTTAATATTCATCCTGTGCGGAGCCATTTTTTTCTTGGACTCCTAAGGGATACCTAAAAATCTTTTTTAAAAAATGATGAACTAATGATGCAGAGTTAATCTAAATTCATTTATCACAGAAATGCATAGGTAGGATAGTTTTAATTTTACTTATAATCATAATGATTGTTAATATATTGGATCATGCTCTTTCACCTTTCCTGTACATGTACAAATATTTTCTCGTCGTGAATACTTTCCCTTTTTATTTTCTTGCTTTGTACCTTGTTCTCAGTTTTTATCCTCAACTTGGAAAAACATTGAATTTGCAACTGGGAACTGTACAGGTTCACGAATCTTTGGTTAAGCATCCTGGCCCAAGTGCTTTGGTACTCTTTGGTACTCTTTGGTACTGAGAGTGTACACACAGTTGGAATGAATGAATGAACAGTTGAGGTTCTACTCCTTAGTGTGGCCATTGGTAGTTTTAACCTAGAACTTCTCAGAGCCAAGGTCATGAAAAAAGTCACTAGTTCTATTACCAAAATAATAGATGCTGAGTGGGCAAAATGAATGATGTACAATACAATACATGTGGGTCTAATTTTATTTCTCACTTTGTAATGTGCATGTGTCCTTTTAGTAGAGAAGTAAAAGTGTCTATCTATTGTCCACATTCTTAGCATGTTGCAGAGCCACCGTTCCAGCCTCTTTTCAGTACAAGAGCTTTGTAAGTTCTGCTGGTGCAGCACCCACAGGATTGGGAAGTGTGAACACACTTTGGAGGTGTGGGCTTATAGCCCAGTATCTGCCATAAGTACCCTCTGAAGTCTAATTTGCTAATTGTTAAAGTAATGAAAAATTTCTTCCCATTCTATAAAACATTGCTTGTCATGTGGAAAAAGACCTCCTCTGACCTAGGGAATAAAACTGATACCGATATCAACTGCTGCCTGCTGCCACATTCTCTAAGATGAGCAGCACACTATAGGAGGCCTCAGTTTGGTTGCTGTTCTCTATTTTTTTTTTTAAAGATTTATTTATTTATACAAGAACTGGGGTATAGTCAGAGGCGCAGGAGGGTGAAAGAATTCACCAGAGACAGAGCGGGGAGCAGAACAGGCAGACAGACCGAAGACACTGCTGAGAGGAGCAGCAGGCGAGACGGGAGAGGTCTGCTGTGCCCATGTGGGTATCTCCCTGGCCGGCCAGGAATCGAACCTGCATTGCAGAGGCTGCAGACAGCTTCACAGCGTGGTGCTCAATCTGCTGCACCACCGGGGAGGCCCTGTTCTCTATTTTTAACAAGAATTCAGTGATTTACTTTTTTTTTAATGAAGATTTATTTATTTTTATACAAAAGCTGGGGTACAGGCCAGAGGTGCGGGAGGGTAAGTGGATTCACCAGAGACAGAGCCGGGAGCGGAACAGCAGAAGGACCGAAGTACACTGCTGAGGGAGCAGCGAGTGCGACAGGAGAGTCTGCTGCGCCATGTGGGATTCTCTCTGGCTGGCCAGACCGAACCCGCACTGTAGGGGCTGCGGACAGCTTCACAGCACTGCGCTCAACACGCTGCGCCACCGGGAGGCCCTGCTTTACTTTTTAAATAGAGAATATGAAGTAAAATAACAAAAGTGTCATGAATATAAAGATTAAATTTTGTAAAGAACATGTTGTTTTATCAAGTGTCACTGTGGCTGTAGTACCAGCATGCTGCTCCATGCCATTTCAAGTTCTCCTCTGTTGATACTTTAAGCAAGATAGATGTGTTTGAAACTTCTTTCAGTTTTATAGAAGAGCATATGGCAGTAACATTGAAGAACTTTTGAAAATCTGAAATATAAATACTCTTGATGGATTAGTTTTCATTTTTCAAATTCTCTTCCTAAGAGGAATCCTGAGGTTTATTATGAGGGATTTCCTCATCCTTGAGATTTGGGTTTTTGTGTTTTTTTTTTTTGGTATTATTATCTTGTTTAGGGTCCTTTCATTCAAAGAACTGTTATGAAATGTGTTGTAGGTTTTTAGTTGTTTCACTTTGATAGGACTGATGAGTCTTTAAAAATCAAACAAGAGCATAAGAAATTGAGGGTTGAATTGGAGTGTCTGGTATTGAGATGAAATTGGACTTTAACTTTGAAGAAATCTCTCACATTCTCTTTGCAACTTCTGTCCTCCAGAGTAGAATGCATGGTTGTTGCCAACGATGCCACTGTCAAAGGAGGTACCTACTACCCAGTGACTGTGAAAAAGCATCTACGTGCACAAGAAATTGCACTGCAAAACAGGCTCCCCTGCATCTACTTAGGCAAGTCTCGGGAGTTGTAAAACAAACTATTATTATTTTATGTAGTAAAATACAAGACCCTTCAGAAGGCTTAATATATGACATCAGCAGTAGATTTTTTTAGTGGTGTTCTAATTCAGGGTCATTGAGGTAAGCAGCTACCCCTGCTCTTGTCTTCTGCCAGTTTTCTGGGGTGCCCTTGGCTGCCTGGTGCTGGGTAGGATTCTATGGGCAGCAACACTAACCAAAGTATGAAACATCACCTGCTAAATGTTCTTCTGATTCATTAAAAAGAATAAAAATAGAAAGCAGTTGTCTGTGTTCCCAGATCAGCCCATGTGCTCGCTCTCCAGTGACTTTCTGAGGGAAATATGCATTTTTTAGCATCTGGAACTGAGTCTTCATGGACATTTTGTCCAAAGGATCCATATGTTTCCCTCCAATACTCTGTCAATGATATTTTTAAAAAGCTGTTGGTTTCTCCCATAATTGTAAAAGAAATAATGTTCTTTGTTAAAAACTCTGGGAGAAAATGGAAAAAGAGCTACTCATAATAGTATCACTGAGAAATAACTCCTAATAATATTTGATATATGCCAGGTTTTTTCCCTATGTACATGTGGAGCCTTTTTCTTTTATATATTTTATTTTTTTGTTAACTATAATGGGTTCCACCTATGAAAAAGCAATAGCTAACATTTATGGATTTTTGAGTGCTAGAATCTGTGTATGTTAAATGTAAAATGATTGGATCTTATATAATTTGAGCAGAAGTAAAAAAAAAGAAATTTCATTTTCTTTTTTTTTTTTTAAGATTTATTTATGCATACAAGAGCTGGGGTGCAGGCCAGAGATGCAGGGTTGGGGGTGAAGAGGATTCACCAGAGAGAGTGGGAGCAAAACAGGCAGATTGACTGAAATACATTGCTGAGGGAAGCAGTGGGCGAGAAAGGAAAGGTCTGCTGTGCCATGTGGGTCACCTCCCCGGCCAGGGATCAAACTCATGCTACAGTGGTGTGGATAGCTTCACAGTGCTGTGCTTAACCCCTTATACCACCAGGGAGGCCCAGAAATATCATTTTCAAGAAAAGTAAATTTATGTTTGAAATTAAAATAGATTTAAATCTAAAGCATTAAAAAAAAACAACAACAAGGCATTTAATTTGGTGCTTCCTGGATATTGGTTTAAAATCCCAACATATGCTGTCCATTTATGTGGGTGTTTAACAGCTACTGATGTAGAGATTTTTTTATTTGTGACAGTGAAAATACTAGGTGGCTTTTGCACACATGAAAACAGATGAGGCCCTGCTGTTTGTAGGTGCTGAAAACACTGTAGGGTTTGCAGTAAAAAGCACACATGGATCCTGTCTATGACAACCTTATAATGAATTGGAGACACAATATAATGTGTTAGATAACAATAAAAGGTTTAGTGGTTGTGTGCAGTGGTAGTGAGTATAGACCCAGCTAGCTTCCTCTGACAGTTACTTGTGCGCTCACAGAATGTGTTGAGCATTTGTCATTTCAAGTCATCTCAGACACCTATGGGGTAACTACTGTTACCTTTGTGTCATAGATGAGGAAGCCAAGATATAGAATGGTTAGGAAACACCTCTAATCACACAGCTGTAAAGTAGTGAAGTCTGTTTTGAACTCAGCTGGCTTCGTGCCCACTAGTAGACTATGTTGTGAAACGCCACCAGAAGGCAGTGTGTGACAGTGCACATAAATTCTGCAGATAAATTTTGTGTTGTTTTAAAAGAGGGAAAGATAATTTTTTTGGCTGAAATGGTTAAGAACTGATGGTGTTTCTTGAATTTTAGCTGGTCTTCAAGGGAAAGAGTGTCTCAAACATTTCAAGTAGAATTTTGCACAGTGGTAGGAGACCTTTGCCCATTGCTCCCCTCAGCAGTATACTTCAGTAAATTTACTTGTTCTGCTCCCACTGGGTCTCTGGTGAATCCTCTTACCTCCCGCACCTCTGGCTTACACCCAGTTCTTCCACGCCAAAAAAGAAAAAAAAAATTAAAGAGGTAGGATGACCTAATGGGGGATTGTGCAAAGAGGTGATAGCGTGTTTTAGAAGGATAGGGCAGGTTTTCTGTGATTGTGATTAAGAATTGCCACTGTCATTGATGCAGGTCTTGTGTGTGGCTTACTTTGTACTCACTTCTCATTTCTCTTGTCTTCAGTTGATTCAGGAGGGGCAAACTTACCTCGACAAGCAGAAGTATTTGCAGATCGAGAGCACTTCGGTCGCATATTCTATAATCAGGCAATTATGTCTTCTAAAAATATTACCCAGGTAATAGCTCGTTGATGAGATGTATTGCTTTTTGCTTTAAATGTCTTTGCTAATTAGGTATTTTTCAATGACATAAAATGGAATTTAGTCTTTTTCTTTTTTTAAAGATTTATTTATTTATTTATACAAGCACTGGGTACAGTCAGAAGCGCGGGAGGGTGAGAGAATTCACCAGAGCCAGAGCGGGGAGTAGAGCAGGCAGAAGGACCCAAGTACACTGCTGAGGGGAGCAGCGGGCATGGCAGGAGAGGTCTGCGCGCCATGTGGGACCCTCCTCCGGTGGCCGGGGAGCAGCCAGGGATCGAACAGGCACTGCAGAAGCTGCTGGCAGCTTTGCAACCCAGCGCTCAACCCCTGCGCCACCGGAATTTAGTCTTTTTCACAAAAAGTATCTTAGGGTTCTTTCCAAGATTCTTATGTTAATTATGCAAATACTCTTATACTGTATTTAAATATTCTCAGGTGTCACTTCATTTTTCCTTACCTAGCCTCACCTCCCCTCAGCCTCACTCATAGTTTTTAAATTTTGTCTTTTTTGCTTCATAGCTTGGTAATTGGTTTATGGGCTTAGTTAGAACAGGCACTGTTTATTATTCTTTTAAAAATGCATTTCAACCTGTAATGAAGCAAGATAGGACCTGGAAAGATAAAATCACTGCTGTGTGACTCTGATAAAGAGATTGAGGGAGCCACAAATATTCTGGGTAAGACAGACATTTTGTTTGCTGTGTAGATTTCAAATACCCAGTTAGCCCACATAGGCATGAGTACTGTAGGAATGTTGATCCATCAGTATAATGGGTAATGTTCTTAAATTCTTGATAACAATTGAATTAATGAGGTGAATTAATAATGTATATTTTATTACTTATTATTTTTTAAATTTTATTTTTATATTCCCCATACAATTGCAACCCCCTTATTTTGACCCCAATCCCTCCCCTCCCCGCCCCCCACCCTCATAGACTGTCTCTGGTTCATAGTTGTTTGTTGGTTATGATTTTCACTTTCTTTTTTTTTTTTAAAGATTTATTTATTTATTTATTTATTTATTTATACAAGCACTGGGTAGAGTCAGAAGCGCGGGAGGGTGAGAGAATTCACCAGAGCCAGAGCAGGGAGCAGAGCAGGCAGAAGGACCGAAGTACACTGCTGAGGGAGCAGCGGGCGGCAGGAGAGGTCTGCGCGCCATGTGGGACCCTCCTCTGGTGGCCGGGGAGCAGCTGGGGATCGAACCAGCGCCGCAGAGGCTGCGGGCAGCTTCGCAACCCAGCGCTCAACCGCTGCGCCACCGGGGAGGCCCATGATTTTCACTTTCTTATAGTTATTCATTTTCCTGGTCCCTTATTTAAGTTTTCTAGATTCCTGCTATAAGTGAGAGCATCCGGTATTTTTCTTTTTCTTTCTGGCTTATTTCGCTGAGCATGATCCCTTCCAGCGCCATCCATGTTGCTGCAAATTGCATGTGTTTATCTTTTTGAATGCTGAGTAATATTCCATGGTGTATATGTACCACATCTTCTTGATCCAGTCATCTATTTTTGGGCATTTGGGCTGTTTCCAAAGCTTAGCTATTGTAAACAATGCTGCTATAAACATAGGTGTGCTGGTGCCCTTTGGAATTAATGTTTCTGTGTCCTATGGGTAAATACGTAGGAGTGGAATTGCTGGATCATATGGAAGCTCTATCTTTAGTAGGTCCAGAAATCTCCACACAGCTCTCCATAGTGGTTGGACCAGTTTGCACTCCCACCAACACTGCAGGAGAGTTCCTTTTTCTCCACAACCTCACCAACATTTGTTGTTGCTACTTTTTTTAATATGTGCCATTCTCACTGGTGTAAGGTGGTATCTCATGGTAGTTTTGATTTGCATTTCCCTGATTACAAGTGATGTTTCATTTATTTCTGCTTGGTTTTTATTATTTCTTTTCTTCTACTGGTTTTGGGGTTTTTTTGTTGTTCTTTTTCTAGATCTTTGAGCTTCGAGATTAGGTTGTTTCTTTGAGTTCTTTCTTGTTTCTGGATGCGAGCCTCTATTGCTATATATTTTCCTCTTATTACTGCTTTTGCTGCATCCCATACATTTAGGAAATTGGTGTCTTCATTGTCATTCAATTCAAAGAATTTTTTAATTTCTTCTTTGATCTCCTCATTAGTCCAGTGGACTTCCAGTAGTGTGTGTTTCAATCTCCATGAGGTAGGAGAGTACCTTGCCTTCTTTTTATGGCTTATTTCTAGTTTGATGCCTTCATGGTCAGAAAAGATGGTTGGTATGATTTCAATCTTGGTGTATCTGTTGATGTTTGTCTTGTGTCCCAGTATGTGATCGATCCTGGGGAATGATCTGTGTGCACTTGAGAAAAATGTGTACCCAGATTTTTTTGGGTTTAGTGTTCTATAGATGTCTGTTAAGCCTAAGCTCTTTAGATCCTTATTTAGAGCTTTAGTGTCTTTACTTATTTTTTTGTCTCGTTGATCTATCCATTGTTGATAGTGGTGTGTTGAAGTCTCCCACTACGTATGTGTTTTCTCTGATGTCTGTTTTCAGAGTGACAATAATTGTCTGATATATTTTGGTGCTCCTTCGTTTGGTGAATATATGTTAATGAGTGTTATTTCTTCTTGAAGTATTGTCCCCTTGATCATAATGTAGTGACCTTGGGGTCTCTTTTATCTTTTTGAGTTTGAAATCTGTTTTATCTGATATGAGTATAGCTGTTCCTCCCTTCTTTTTAGGTCCATTTGCTTGTAGGATTGTTTTCCATCCTTTAACTTTGAGTCTATTTTTATCTTTTGCAGCTAAATGTGTTTCCTGGAGACAGCAAAGGTTGGGTTTTGTTTCTTAATCCAGCTGCGACTGTGTCTTTTTATTGAAGAGTTTAGTCCATTTACATTTAGAGTTAGTATTGATATGTTAGCATCTGTATTTGCCATTGTGTTTGCCTTTCCTTTGATTTTATTTATTTATTCTTTTAATAACTTTTTTTTTTTTTTTTGGCCTTCTTTTGTTGTTATTCGTCCCTCTGCGGTTCTGGCTTTGGGACTCCTTGTAGTATTTTTTGGAGTGGGGGTTTAGTCGTAATAAAATTCCAGAGTTTCTGTTTGTCTGGGAAGGTCCTTATTCTTTCTTCATAGAGGAAGGAGAGCTTTGCGGGATAGAGTATTCGTGGTTGGCATCTGTTTTCTTGGAGTCTGTTGACTATGTCCCTCCACTCCCTCCTTGCTCGTAGTGTTTCTTCGGAGAAGTCTGATGTCAGTCTGATTGGTTTTCCATTGAATGTTATCTGTTTCTTCCCTCTTGTCAGTTTCATTATTTTTTCCTTGTCTTGGATTCTTGGGAGCTTTACTATTATGTGTCTTGCTGTATTTTTCCTTTCGTCATGGAAGTTTGGTGTTCTTCTTGCTTCTTGTATATCAATTTTCAGCTCCTTCTTCACGTTTGGGAAGTTTTCTTCAATTATTTCCGTGAATATTTTCTCTGTTCCTATATCTCTCTCCTCTCCTTCTGGGATTCCTATAACTCTTATATTTCCTTTCCTCATGGAGTCAGATAGTTCCCGAAGTCTTTTTTCAGTCTTTTTCCTTCGTACTTCTCCTTCCTTTTCTGTTTTAGTTCTTTTTATTTCTGTGTCTTCAAGAGTACTTATTCATTCTTCCATTTCATCTATTCTGCTTTCATTGCTTTTCCCAGAGTTCTTTAGCGCCTCCATTAATTCTTTGATCTCCTGCATTTCTTTTACTTCTCTCTTTAGGGACTCAATTTCATTCTTCTGGTCATTAATTATTTTTCCCTTATCATTATTTTCCTTTATGACTTCTGTCAGTTTTTTAATCACGGCAGTTTTAAATTCTCTTTCTGGAAGGTTCAGAATGTCTTCCAAGTTACTGTCGTTGCAATCTGGTAGGTAGTTTTCTTTTTGTGGTGTGCTTTTTTCCTGAGGGGTTGCTGGGTTGCATGTGGTTTTTCTACTCCCTGCTGCCTGTTTTCTAATTTGCCGTATTCCTTGGGACACTGTGTTGCTGGTACTGACCGGCATTTTCGGCGAACTTCTCAGCTCACCTCTGGCTCCTCTGGGAGACTTCTGCTGGTTTCAAGCATTCTCTACTGAAGAAAGGTCCCTGTTCTAAAATGCTGATGTGGGGACACGCTCCCCTGTGCACCAGGTCTGTCCCAGCAGTGGGTGCAGCTCCCCTCTGGGCTGGGACTGCAGGCCAGAAGGGGCCTGGCTTGGGTGAGCCTCCCAGCTCACCTCTGGCTCCTCAGGGAGCCTTCTGCTGGTTTCACACAGTCTCCACCAAAGAGAGGTCCCTGCTGCAAAATGCCGGTGCCAGGGATGCACTCCCCTGCACACCCGGTCTGCCCCAGCGGTGAGTTATGACTTATTTTTTAATGGCTGCTCTTCAGGTAAAGGAAGAAAAAAATGTGATACAGGCGTTACCTGTTTTTCTACAATCACTTTGTGTTTGAAAGTGATGAGAGTTTAAAAAAGCATTTTATATTTACATTATTATATAAAATATCATTATATAGTTGACTCTTGAACAAAGATGGGTTTGAACTGCGTGGGTCCACTTACTTGTGGATTTACAGCATCTATATTGTTTTGTATTATATCAGACAGTGTTGATGTCAGTATGATAGAAGATTCATCTCGTACACAGACGATGCGAATTTAGGGTGTTGATAAATATAGCTCAGGGATTTTCTCTTTCATATGATTTTCCTTAATGATATTTTCTCTCCTCTAGCTTATTTTATTATAAGCATAAATATATAATACATATATGTATAATACATATTAAGGAAAAAAATGTGTCTGTTGACTCTATGTTATTGGTGAGACTTCCAAGTTTAGCAGCAGGTTATTACTAGTTAGGTTGGGGGAGTCAAAGTTATATATGCTTTTGACTTCCTGGGTGTGTGTGTGAGGGTGTCGGTGCCCCTCTTGTATTGTTCAGGAATCAATTGTATTTTTAATAGCTTTTCTAGCAAGCCATTGAAATCCCCATTCCCTACAACTTATGTTACACTTACAGTGTACCTTGAACTGGATAGTCTTCTGCAATTTTTCAGTGAAAGGGTGAAGGTATAGGGTTCACGAAGCTTTTCAGAATAAGGTAAAAAACCTCTTGACTTGTTCTCAGAGACTCTTTCTACAGGGCAGGCTGCTGACCTTCAATACGTAATTTGCCTTTGGTGTAATGAGAACCAATCTCTATTTGTGCAAGTAAGACCAGGAGGGTAATGGAATTTTGTCAAACATATTTCCAGACTATTACCTTTGTTTTTTAGCATCTGTTTTATTTTCACTCAAAAATTTACTGGTGTCTTTGGTGGCAGTGATGACAAATATTGTTACTGTTCATTACACATCATTTTTAAGCCTTTTTGCTGCTTTCTTGTTTTTGATTTAAATCTTTGAATCAGCAAGGACATCCTCACCCTGCCAGAGGGCTCTTTGGTCTTTCCCATCACAGAGCAGACTCCCCCTCCCCTGTGCTGGGTGGACTATAGCCACTCACATGTCTGAGTAGAGATCTCAGGAGCTGCCTTGTCCTGATGTGGATGAGCGTTGCTTTGGTGTCTCTTCCAGCTAGAGCCTGGGTTGTGCCTTCCGTAAAAACCAAACCTCTACCTTTGAGTGTTGTCAGAACAGTTTGTGGTCCTCGTTTTATGTCCTTTTAATATCTTCTTAGTTGAGAAAGCAGAACTTGATTTTTGGATTCCAGATCATTTGCCCAAGTGAACTCTGGTGCAGTCCAGGCTAAGGTCTTTGTGGTACCAAGGATGATGCTTTGGGACATGGAAAGTGGTCCCTGCTGGTTTGGCCCTGGGGTTCCTGTGCTTTGTGAGGGAAAATTTTAGGTCCCTGCCACACCATGGGAGACGCCTTTGCTGGTGCACATTTACTTTCTTTTGTGAGTGAGTGAATGGCTCATGATTAAATGATGAGAAGAGATTGTGTGAGTGGTGACTATTTTTTTTCAATCACTCTTCTTTATCTATATTTAATTTTTATTTCTGTGATCAGAATTTGCTTTTGCAATTTTAGTTTTATGCCTGTTAGTTACTTGTAACTAGAGTAGACTCTCTTTTTTCCGATGAAAAATTTGAGAATTTTTATTTCTGTTTGTTTAGTAAAACTGCCTTTCAAAGTATTTTTAATAACAACATGATTGAAATATAATTCACATACCAAAGAATTTACCCAAGTAATGTGAATCCCCATTAGGGCATTTACAGAACTGAATCAAATTTGGAAGATCTTCATTACCCCAAAAGAAAATACCACATCTATTATTAGCGGTTTTTTCCCATTCTCCCCAGTCCTCCTTAGCCCTCTGGAAACCCCTAATCTACTTCTGTCTATTGATTTACCTAGTTCTGGACATCTCAGGAAAGAGAGCTACATAGTGAGTGGTCTTTGTGTCTGGTTGCTTTCACTCAGCATGAGGATTTCAAGGTTAAGCTGCCTGCACAATCTCCCACCCTTTTCTGAGCCCATACCTCGTATATAATGTACTAGCCAGTTTAAGAGAAGAGGATTTTTAAGTACTGTAGAGAAACACATCTGAAGTATGCTTAAAAATATGGTCAAATTCCCTGAAGTAATGATTTGGCAGCTATTCACTTTTCTACTAAATTGATGGGCTTTTTCCTCCTCTCTGACATGACACGACAGAATCATTTCATTTCCCTCAGTTTTGACTTACTGCATTTTGACAAAATCATACCTGTTTTTTTAAAAAAATTAATTTTCAGTTGAGGTAATATTTGGATACCCCCATCAGGGTCTCCTCTTTTTTCTCCCTACCCCCTCCTCTACTCACATTCTTGGTCTCTGAATATTCTGATAGTTGTTATATTTTCTTCTTTTTTTTTTTTTTTTTTTTTTGTTCATTAATTGTTTTCTTGGAAATCTGTTATGTCTATTTAGTTTTTTACATCTTATTTTTGAAATTGTCCCCTTTTATTTTTTAATTTTTTTTTTTATTTTTTAAAGGTTTATTTATTTATACAAGCACTGGGTACAGTCAGAAGCGCGGGAGGGTGAGAGAATTCACCAGAGCCAGAGCGGGAAACAGAAGTGGCAGACTGAGGAAATACACTGCTGAGGGGAGCAGCGGGGCGTGGCAGGAGAGGTCTGCAGGCCATGTGGGACCCTCACTGGGGCTGGGGAACGAACTGGCACTACAAAGGTTGCAGCGCTCAACTGCTGCGCCACGAGGGGAGGCCCTGAAATTGTCCCCTTTTAGATTCTTAGACCATTGTGACTTTTCCCTAAGTCAAATCCCTTGCCCTTTTTTTTATACTGAAATAATTTGAATGGATTCTGGTGTTCTGTTTCAGAGACCAGGCTGATAAGGTGAAATCATATCCTTCTGTCATCATGGAACCTTAAAAAAAAAACAAAAAAAAAACAGGAGGCTGGAGAGGGATCAGAGGGAGGAAGGGAGGAGCACAGGGGACTGAGGTGATGGTGCACCGGTACATTGGGGAAAGAAACTCTATGGGGGCTATATCTGAGGGGGTGGGGGGAAGCACATACTGTTTCAAAATGAGCAATGATGTAAAAATAATTAAAATTAAAATAAAATATATAATTAAAAAATAAAATTAAATTTAAAAAAAGAAACAAAAAACCCCAAAATATATCAGACATTCACAAAGTGTAGTAAATAATAAAACAGAAGCACTCTTTCACTTAGTATTAATATTTCATTTGTTATTTTTTTTTTTTTTAATTTATTTATTTATACAAGCACTGGGTACAGTCAGAAGAACAGGAGGGTGAGAGAATTCACCAGAGCCAGAGCGGGAGCAGAACAGGCAGACTGATGAAGTACACTGCTTAGGGGAGCAGCGGGCGGCAGGAGAGGTCTGCGTGCCATGTGGGACCCTCGCCTGTGGCGGGGATTGAACCAGTGCTGCAGAGGCTGCGGGCAGCCTCGCAGCCCAGCGCTCAACTGCTGCGCCACCGGGGAGGCCCTTCATTTGTTATTTTTTCCTCAGGTTTTTAAAAACTTATTCATGCACCATTTAGCCATTCAAAATATCGTTAATTGCATTATTTGCCTATGTTTTCTACTTCAACACTGTTATAAATGAATGTTTCCTTGTGCTACATAGGCAAGAGGTTCTATATCATAGGTATCTTCAAGCAAACTTTTGGGTGATTGATAGGCAAAAAGCAGTTAAGTGCTAATACTTCTATGAAATATTGGCAGATAACTGTCTTAGCCATTTTTAATAACATAAGTGAAGTAGTTAGGGAAATGTCCTTTGTAATTTATCATTTTAAATAGAAAAATATTACTAATACTGCCTTTCATTTTTGGATTAATGGTAGTATGACTTTTTGCATTTCAAAAAGAGACATTCTGTGACTAAGAAACTGATAAAATTTGGAATTAGTTGCAGAATTGTTTTCATATACTTAAAAACATGTCATTACATAGTTCTCTTATTTGTCTTTGTGATATTATTTCCTATCTCAGGTTAATCAGCCAAACCATATTTATACTTTGTGTCATACTTAATCTCTAAGCAAGAATATAAAAAATTTTTTTATTATGGAAAATTTTCAAACCACAGAAGTAGAAAAATATTGCAAGACTTTTTTCCAGCAAGATTTTAATTGTGGTGTTTATGTTAGCTATTGTTCGTGAGCATATTCAAGGTAACACAAAGTATTAACAGAACTCATTTGGAGAGTTAGTTCAGTCAGTGCTCCCTGAGGTAAGTGGCAGTTATTTGAGAGCTTTTATTATTGTTAAATTTAAAAGTTATCCCTTTAACATAGTTTTACTAAACCATGGGTATTTTTTCAACCTTTAGTTCTCAGGCTAGCAAACTATCTGGCTACTCTTATCTCTGAAAAAAAATGTCTTTAAAAAAAAAAAAAGTGTGACATAAGCCCTTCAAAATGCTTTGAGAGAAGAAAATAATAAAATGTTTAGAGGCCTCCATTTTAAAAATGATGTCTGGGGACCTGCTAATAATACCCTTGGTACTGAAACTTTGTGGGGCCCAAAAGTTGTGTTATTCACTGAACTGTACCTAATGGCTGTGTTGTGTGCTTGTGTTCCAGATAGCTGTGGTCATGGGCTCCTGTACAGCAGGAGGTGCTTACGTGCCTGCAATGGCTGATGAAAACATCATTGTGCGCAAACAGGGCACCATTTTCTTGGCAGGGCCCCCATTGGTAAGAGCATAGTCTTGATTGATTGATTGAAATAAAATACATATATACAAAATTTACCTTCCTAACCATTTTTCAATTGTTCTTAAAGTATTGTGCCAAAATATACATGACATAATTTACCATTTTAAGTCTATGGTCTATGTTCAACATATAAATGAGACCGTCTGTCATTTGTCTTTTTCCTTCTAACTTAATTTCACTTAGCATTGTCTTTTTTAGGTCATTCCATGTTGTGGCAAATGGCAGGAGCTCATCCTTTTTATAACTGAGTAGTATTCCACTGTGTGTGTGTGAATGTGTGTGTATAGCATTTTTCTGATCCACTCCTATACACTTAACCTTGTTCAGTAGTCTACCATTAAAAGACCTTGTGTACGGGTAGATTAAAAAGAAGCAGTAACAGCCTCATCTGTTTGAGAATTCTAAATTTTGATGCTTGTTTACTGAAAGTTGAGACAAGGCTTTGTAGCTTTCACACGTAATGTGGGGTTGAGTTGCTATAGTTTTCAGTAGCTTAAGGTGTTTGAAAAAAATGCGTAGTAATAACACAAATTTTTGAAAGGGCTTTTGTTCTCCTCCTGTCTTTTGTTTATTTTCTGAACTTGTTATTTAGTAGAGTGAGTTGCTTTTATGTTCTCTATGACTTTTATCATCTTTGTACTTATCACAGCATGAAACATATTATAGGTGTTGACTGAAATAAACATAGTATATCTGTTGTTTACTCCCTTTCACAACTTAAATATCCAGACACTTCTTGTAATTTGCTATTGTCGGACTGAATGTTATTTTATATTGAACTTTTTTGTAAGATGAGAGCCAAGAGTTTAGTACTGGGGGGTGGAATAATTGGAGGTGAAATTTTTAATCACCTCTCCCTGTGGAATAATATTTTATTTAAGACAGAGCTTTTGATTTAGTGAGTAATAAGTCCTTTCTATGCTGTATTTTTAGATTAATATTCATTATTCTTAAAAAAGCATTCCCTATTTGAGGAAAAAGAAACAAATTAGCCAACCCATAGAAGTAGGAGTCAATAAGTAATTCCCAAGTTAGCCATTTGGCATTTAGCACTAAATGATTTTTCATTCTTTTTCCTGTTAGAATTTCACAGACTATAATTAAGTCATCCTTATTTATTAATTGAATTCTTTCTTTTTGATCATACTCTACTGAGTCTTTGATGTAAGTAATCTTGGAGATTCCCCCCTTCCCTATTTTACAGATATTATACCTTTAAGATTTTGTGATTGTAACTGAAATTTATCAGCATAGGCAAAATAAAGGCCTTCAGTACATTTATTGATTGTTCAAAGATGGATAAATCACAATTCCTACCATAAAGGAATAGAGGTTAAAGGAGATAACAGATAGATGCAAATTATTGCAATACAGTCTGGCAGGTGCCCGGCTGGAGGCATAAGTGGGATACTGCTGGATCACAGATGAGCAGGCACTGCTGTGTTGACATGGTGGTGTATTCATAATGAGAAGGCATGGGTGGGTCAGGGAAAGTCACATAGAGTAGGTGACCTGAGGTGGGACCTGAAGGATAAGTAGGCGTTCACCAAATGGTGAGAGGGAGAAGGGGCCCGGCAGTGGAAACAGCACGTGTAATCACAGAGGCATGTGTGTGGAGGCAGCCTAATATAGGGGAAAGAGAGAGGGTTTTCAGCCATAAATGCCTGCATTCAAACCAGGTTCCTGTACTTGCTCAGGACTGGAGTTCTGAATTTTCTGCGCCCCCTGCCAAAGATTTATTTATTTATTTATTTATTTAATTTATACAAGCACTGGATACAGTCAGAAGTCTGGGAGGGTGAGAGAATTCACCAGAGCCAGAGCGGGGAGCAGAACAGGCAGAAGGACCGAAGTACACTGCTGAGGGGAGCAGTGGGCATGGCAGGAGAGGTCTGTGCACCATGTGGGACCCTCGCCAGTGGCTGGGGATCGAATCGATGCTGCAGAGGCTGCAGGCAACTTCGCAACCCAGCGCTTAACTGCTGCGCCACCGGGGAGGCCCCCCGATTTTTCTTTTGTGGACTGGAGATACTGTTCCCTAGCTTGCTGGTCGGTGAGAAGAGAAAATACAGTGTTGTTTAGCCCCATGGAAGAAGGAGTGGGAGGTTAGTCGGGTTAGATGTGTGTGCTCAGTAGGCATTTGTGTGTCTTGAACAAATCTCACCTTCAGCTTTTATCTTCCTTGCAGGTCAAAGCAGCAACTGGAGAAGAAGTGTCAGCTGAGGACCTCGGAGGTGCTGATCTTCATTGCAGGTGAAAGAGAACGGGTTGTTTCCTTCCAGAATTGATTGATTGTTTTTGTTCAAAAGAATTTTAAATTCATTTTTCCAAGCATTAAACTTGACAGATCAAACAGCAGTTTATTTGTTCTCCATCGATTGTTTTAGGCTTCAACCCTTTGTACTGTAAAGTTACATTTCCAAGTTAGAAAGTCACCTTTTTTATTATAGCCTAGAGGGCTGGAGAGACTCAGTTTTCTTGTTTATTTAACAGATATCCATCAAAAACCTATTATTTGCCAGTCACAGTTCTGGGTATTCAGGATAATTAGATAGACATTACCTTTGACTTCAAGGAGCCTACTGTCTAGTTTGGGAGGTAGGCAATAAATAAATAATTACCAAACAATGTTAGACATGTGAATTTATGATAAGGCCTATAAAGAAAGCCTACAGAAGATGGATGGAACCCAGTGGTGTGCAAATGTTATGACTTTGTTGAATTAACATTTGTCAGGTGTAGTACAGGCTGCTGATGTGAGTTATGGTTCAACAGATCACAAAAGAAATTGAAATAAAAGAAGTTTGCTCATAGGTCCTGGAGGAAATATATGGCATGCCTCCAGGGGTCACATGGAGAAGTCAAGGCAAAGTGTAGACAGAGAGACAGGAGCTGGGGCACATGTCCTTATGAGGACCTACGGGTAGAGTGCTAAGGCAGGAACCGTTAGCCTCAGATGAAAAGAGCAGTGTTTTTGCAAGTCCCACAGGGTTCTTATTAAGGGACACATAAGCCATACAGACACTGGGAGACGGGGGAGGCTGTTGATCACAGATGCGTTGGAGAAGTCAACATCTGCTTGTGACTACAGCTGCTCTCCAGGGCACGTGCTTGTGTGAGGGCTTAGCAGAGCAATTCTTCAGGTCAGACACTAGGCAGAAAAAGACCATCTACCTCACAAAATCTCATAAGGATTTAATGAGATGATACATGTACAACAATATCTGCTTTAAATAAGTACTTATAAATGTTAACTGCCACTATTATGTTTGTTGTTGCTATGAACATAGCTGGTCATTAAAGATTCCTTTGTCAGAGAGCAATTAGGAAACCACTGAAGATTCTAAGCAGGGATGTACTGTTATCAGATACTTCATTTAAAAAGCTCTATGCTATGCTAAACGAAGGATGCTTGGAGTGTTGGCAAGAGACAAAATGCGAGACCAGTTGGGTGACTATGTCAGTATCACAGGTGAGAGATTTGGGTAGTTTAGCTGGTTATGGTGGTGGAAACAGTAGGGAGTGAACAGATTTGAGCTCTATTTTAGAGGTGGAATTGAGAAAGTTGTTGAATTTCACATAAGGGAGGTGACAAAGATGATGACTTGAAATAATTTCATTTCCTGAGACCAGGAAGAAGGGAGGGGCAGAGGGATGGAGTATTTTTTTGACCTGATAAATTACAGATTTGAGTATTCAGTTAACGATAAGAAACTGGAGCCAGATCAGTGCAAGAGATCTTTATTTGGCAATTACTAGTATAGAGATAGAATTTAAAACTGTGAGCGTAATCAAGCTTACCTCTGGGTGAATGTAGATAGGGAAGAGCCTGGGCATCAATGGCAAGTGGATCTCAGGGCCCGGCAGGTGCTGTAAACCCTTCATTGCTCTCCCAAACCACAAAACAGGGAGACAAGCAGTTATGGGAGCAGTCCAATAGGTGGGAGAAGGAAGGTAGATTAACATCTCTACTCTCCTGTCAGGCACTGTGGTGCCTTTTGAAGAAAGACTCAGTTAAGGGAGTTACCTTTGCCTGTTTTGCATCCAGGTCTTTCTCTGTGAGCACTTATTATGGACAGATTGATTGTTCTAGGTGTTAGGAGTAGCATGGAAGAATTTTAGGTCTGCAGGAACATAATTAGGCAGATAAAAGAAATACATGAATGAACTAAAAACAATTAAAAAGTAAATGTGCTCATCTGTATCCAGTTTACAGCTGGAAGGTAAAGAAGGAACAGGGAAGGAAATGCCTGGAGTGGGGTTGAAGAAGCCAGAAAAAGGCTTACAGAGGAAATTTGAATTTGCACAGAATACTTATTTGTCTGGTGAACACAACTGTATGCGTGACTCTCTTACCTGGCCACTTACCAGCTGTTACTGGTAGACGGCAGAATGCATGATACGATCTAGAGAATGAGGATGCGGATCGAGTAGCCTGACTGGGGTCTAGACAAAGTGGGCCACCATTGTTTGTAGCTTCTTAACCAGAGGAAGGTGATGGTAGTATCTGCGGAGCCTTTTTTTTTTTTTTTAAACTTTTGACAGTTTAAAGTAAGTAATCTGGTGTCCATAAAAGTTGAAGGCTGTATATCAAGTTAGACATGTAGGTTCTGGAATTAATCTTACATTTGCTTCACTTATTACCTTGGTGTCCAGATAATTTACTTAACCGCCCCAGCCTCGTTTCCCTCTATGTAGAATGAAGACACGAGTAGTTCTTACCTTGGATTGAGCACAGTGTCGGGTGCATACTAAGCATTCTATTACCACTAGCTGTTGTTATTAATAATAACCTATTTAAAATCATGGAGAAATAATTAGGTGGTAATTGCTTCAGTTTTTTTTTTTTTTTTTTTTTTTTGGAACCATGTCATAAAATTTATTATCACAAATTGCTTTGGGTTCTGTCTGTCTTTAAAAGTACATATTTATACCTCTTTGATTAGTCATCCTTGGGAGTTAATTTGACACAGACTTACATAATATGGTGGATCATCAAAAGTTTCCTTTTCCTGCTGTTTCGGTAAAATACTGGGCAATTTTTAAAAGAAAGCATTTTATTTTATATATTTATGGATTTGGAAGCAATTCCTTCTGCTTCTGTTTGCTCACTGAATTACTACAGTGTAGCTCGAAGTCAGTGATTCTAGCTGGTATTATGTGTCAAGCATTAAAGATGGTCAGTTGCAAAATATATTAAATCAAAGAAGCTGAAGAGTCTACCATCTGCCCAGCATTGGAGAACTGTAACAAGGGGTAAATAAGGTTTTGCTCTTATTTAGGAATACCCAGGTCACAGGTGGAGACTGGCTTGAAACCACCATGAGAACCCAATTCTATGGATTGTCTCCCAAGGGGTTGGCCCACTTTGTCTAGACCCCACTCAGGCTATTCTGTCCACATCGTCATTCTCTAGATTGAAATGTCCATTCTGCTTTCTACCTGCAATACTCAATAAGTGGCCAGGTAAGAGAGTAATGCTGCATGTCCCTAGTAGAAAAGACATCAAAATTTAAATGACATCAGCACAGTCCTTACTCATAAAATGAATTTCAAGTACATATTCTTACCCAACTTTACAGTTTTTGAATATTTTATTAGAAAGTCATAGTTCATGAGTAAACCATCTAGTCAGAACAGAACTAATAACCAGAGCAAGCCCATGCTTCATGCACACCCAACTTATAATTGGATAGGAACTTCCATGGCACTCATCACAGAACCATTTTGTCAATACTCACTTATATGCATGATCTAAAGGACAGTGTCTTCAAGCCTTTGTGTATGTTACCTATGACAGCTTATTCTTGGGATGTAAGGCGGGGTCTCAGTAGTCACTCAGAAATGGGAGGTCATAGATGATATCTTCATTAGGAGCTGTGTTAGGTACAAACACTTTTTTCGTTATACCAACCTCATCATAAAAGTATGTTGTCTGTGGTTGAATCTTATCGTATACAATTTTGCTTGAGGTAATTGGGATGAGCATTATATAGAAGTCTTCATTGGCAAGGCCCTGTGGTCTCTTAGGTCAAAATTGAGAGATAGAAGATGTGGCATCTTAGGAACCACTGGTGTTAATTTTATGTACCTCCCTTTCTCCAGTTTGTAAAAAAACAAACAATTGCCCTTGTTTTATCAGGGACATTAAAAGGAGTAAATTATATGTTTACTGAAGTGTTTTGCACTTATTTTGTTTTACTTTTGCTTTACTCTGTAGAAAATCTGGGGTAACGGACTACTATGCATTGGATGATAATCATGCCCTTCACTTAACTAGGAAGATTGTGAGGAACCTAAATTACCAGAAGAAGTTGGATGTGAGTAGGATATGATCCTTTATCTTTTATCTTACTGAAAAGCATCTTGACTTACATTGCCTCGAAATTATGTCTTTAAACTGGTTAAAATGATTTTTCTATATTTCTGCAGGTAACCATTGAGCCTTCTGAAGAACCTTTATTTCCTGCTGATGAATTGTATGGAATAGTTGGTGTGAACCTTAAAAGGACCTTTGATGTCCGAGAGGTATGTAAAGTGGAACCAAGAGCTGTTAATCCAGCTGTCAGTCCCTTTATATCCATCCATCTTCAAAGCTAAAGTCTGTTTAGATGTGTCCTGCCTAGATGTGTCATGTTGTGGATCTCAGTAAAGATGTAAGGGAAAGATATCTTTCCATAGTGCAGGTGTTGTTATAGGGCAACCCCGATATAAAACGGGTTGCCTGGCTGTGGGTCCTCACCCCCGCCCTTACAAGGGACTTATTAATACTCCACTACAGGCACACACAAAAGGTTAATAAAAGGTTTATTTACAAGGGAAAGGGAATTAAGGAAATGTACAACTCAGGGAGAAAATAGGGAAATAAAGTCTTTAATGCGTCCTACCCTATCTGCCGACCTGGAGACCCAAAAAGCACTCTCTGAGCTGGCTGGAAGCTGTGAGCTGGCGGAGAGTCAAAATGGGGGACCCCTCCAAAGCCCACGTGTCTGGCTTTATACCAACATGGCTGCTTAACCCCACCCTCAGGTCCCAGCCACCTTCCCTTTGGTGGTGATGGGATTTGGAATTTCCAGTGTCTTTGGCTTTGGCCTGGGGTGGGGGGTGGAGTCCTCAAAGCCTGTATGGAATTAGCTTTAGGACATCTTTTTCCCCTAACAGTATCCCTGGTGTACAGTAAATTCTGCAAAAATGAATGAATGAATGAATGAATGAATGAATGAATAAAAAGGGAGACCCTTTCATTGCACAATGACAAAACTTGGCTTGTTCTAAATAGTACTCCATATCCCTGTTGACATTAGGAAGGACACATTTGGCAACTTCACAATTTTCAGCTATTTCTTTTCAGCATTCTAATTCTGGGAAATGTGTGAAATGTCTATTAGTTGTTGGAAAAAAATACCCTTTAGATCAATATGACAGTAGCAAAGAGTAGATTTTGATTACAGTTAGAGACTTTACTCTGAATACAGATTGTTAACAGTCTTATGTAGTCTAGATTGGCAATTTTTAGCTCTTGCATGTAGTCTTTCATTTTGTTCAGTATCCATATTGAGCACAATAATTTTTAAATTAGGATATTATCTTAAGATCAGATTCTATGCGAGAAGCTTTAATATTTTAAGTTATTTTCTCCCTTGACTATAAAGTTAATATGTACAGATGTGAAAAATGTAGAAAATACAGGCAAAAATAACGTTGTTTTTAATCTTACCACCTGACAAAGCAGCTACTAATTTGATGTTTTGGTACCTTGTGTATGTATACGTTTTTATGTAGTTATGATAGTACAAACATACACATATTTTCAAATTCTTCTTTTCCTGCTTGAATTATAAGCAGTCCCCTATTCTTTAAATATTTTTCATGCAACACTTACCTTGGCTAGATTCTAATTCCTGTAATAGTGCTTGCAACATGTTAGACTAGGTTCAGCACTTTTGTAAAGTATTGAAAGGTTCGGAGTGGTAAAGAAGAACCAGGCCAAGTTTCTCAAAGGCAGGGAAAATTTATTGCGCCCCTGGGTGGAATTCACGGTGAAGTCATACACGTTGCCAGGGGGAGGCAGGCTTTTATAGGGTGAGGAGAGATCAGGTAGGAAACTGGATTTGTACGGAGGGAAAAAGTTTGTAGGGCCCGAAAAGATATGTAGGGCGGGGAGAGGCTCATTGTCTGATTTTTCTAGGCAGGCTTCCGCATTCCTGCCCCCAAGTGGGCTTCCTGGTGGGCTTTTGCATTCCTGTCCCCTGCATTGACCTTTCAAGTATAATCGTGTTGTTTTTTTTTTTCCCTAAATCTACATGGAAATTGAGGCTTAGAGATTTTAAGTACCAGCCTATGAGTCTACTTTGCGGTGGCAGAGCGGGGAGTCAGTGCTGATTCTTCATCTCAGAATTATTTTCTTAGGTTCCTTCCCTACTAGTTCCTCACATTTTCACAACATTGTCTCATCTTTGCAGAGTGAGAACTGACCCTCAGAGGAGTTAAGTGACTTTTTGATTAAATCCTTGAGCCTTCCCCCATATATTTCAGCAGCCCCAGCAGCTCTCAGTCTAGCCACCAGCCACGAAGTCTCTTCTGCTTCTCTTGTCTGCAACATGATGCTGTTGATTTTGTAGTAAAGTATAAAATCAGAGCCCACAATGACTTCAGGCCATTGCTTTGCATGTAAAGTGAAATTCTAGTGAGAAGAATTTCTGTGTAGGGGAAATTTTGTGGAAACAACAATATCACCATGAGTTTGTTTGCCTTATATATAACCTTAATGCAAAAATTCTTTTGTTGTATGATTTCTCAGGAACATTGTTATTTTTCTTCTTAGGTCATTGCTAGAATTGTGGATGGAAGCAGATTCAGTGAATTCAAAGCCTTGTATGGAGACACAATAGTTACAGGTATAAAGATGAAGTATTGAAAATATGACTGATTTCTGTTGCTTTGAAAATAAGTGGTCTCTTAAGGCTTTGATACTCTTGGCATAAGCTTTGTTATTTAGAACAGCACAAATGTGTGAGTCAGTATTCAAAAGGAGCTGTTTTGTAAAGATCATTTGTAGTTGAATGGCCTCATGAATCCAGAGAATTTGAAATGATGATGACTGTTTGCTGTGATATAGGCCCTTGTCCTTGACTTTGTGGCTTTAGCTATAAAAAGATTCTTAACTGTAGTAGAATTAGCAGAAGTATTTGTAGTTCCCTCTGTTTCTCTAGATAATGCTAATTACTTTGAAAATTTCACACTGTCTCCTTTGTTCTTTCGTCTCCAATGAGACTTAGAAGTTTTCTGTGATGATTCACTTTCCCAGAAGGAAGCAGAGTGAATTAACCCTTCTCACAGCCTCAAGGCAGACCTAATGTCGTGCAAATACCAGGCAGAGAATATGGAATACCAAGTCCGAGGAATCAGATTAGGCTGTTTATAAAAGTTAATTCATTCATCTAAAGTGTTAACTTTATAGACCTTTGGAGAAAAGGATTTGAAAGATAGACGCTAGGCTCATGCTAATCTCATAAAATTTGTGAATTTTATTTGGTCTTGCAAAGGCTGGAACATGTAGTTGTTAATATGAATACAACATATCAGAGGAGAAAAAACTAGCTGCAGACATCCAAATTGCCAGTGCACATTGAGACTTCAGGATAAGTCACAACACTTGGTCTTGATTTATGGGTGAGAGAGGGTTCACTCTGCTACTGGAATTTATGTTTTTGTTTGAGGTGTTTAAGTGATTAAGAGCTTTTTGTTTGATATATAGACAGGATTTGTCACCCAGTAGTTGAGGATGTAACCCTCATTGTGTAGCAGCTTAAAACAAGTAAAAGCTTTTTCTGCTTCTTTCTCAAAGATGGATGGGGCTGTCCTCAGTATTTATTTTTATGTATTTGCTCCATATGTTATAGGGCAGGGAGAAGGGTAGTCCAAACCCCGCAAACCTGCCTATTCTATGTAGGGTTCTGCCATCCGCCGCATCAATACAAAACATATGAGACTTTAATGGGAAAGAACTTTAATAAAACTAGGAAACAATACAGGAAAGGCAAAGAGTCTAGTTTCTAAATGAAGCACCCAAAGTTACCCTTCCCCTCGTGGGTAAGAGTCCATCCAAATGGGAATGGCCCAGAGCAAGGCCCCAAAGCCTGCCACAAGTCTAAAGCATCTTCCAGTGGGGACCCACAGAAAAGGGTCAGAAACAACCAGACAAGCCCGGAAGGAAAAGAGCAAAATCAACATCAAGATAAAAGCTGCCATTGTCACCTCCCCATGGGTCTCACCCACATCTGTGTCACCCAGTCCACCACCAAAAGACAAGCGCAGTTTCTTCATGTGTCTCTAGGCTCCATGCGCCTCCTTCAGGTCTCCTGGCTCCATCCTGCTTCCTTCCTCAGTCTCTTCTGCAGCTTCTTCTCTCCCTGCTCAGCTCCTCCCTCCCTTGGGTGTGGCAGGGAACCTGGAACTTCCCCCTTTCCTGGGGACCACCCTGTTACATATACATGCTAAAAGACTTGTGGCATTGTTATAGGGCAGCCCCTATTGAACGGGTTGCCTGGCTGTGGGTCCTCACCCGCGCGCTTAAAAGGGACTTATGAATACTCCACTACAGGCACACACAAAAGGTTAATAAAAGGTTTATTTACAAGGGAAAAGGAAATAAGGAAAATGTACAACTCAGGGAGAAAATAGAGAAATAAAGTCTTTAATGCGTCCTACCCGATCCCACGACCTGGAAACCCAAAGGCACTCTCAGAGCTGGCCGGACGCTGCGAGCTGGTGGAGAGCCAAAATGGGGACCCCCCCCCAAAAGCCCACATGTCTGGCTTTATATCATCCTGGCTGCTTAACCCCACCCTCAGGTCCCAGCCATCTTCTCTTTGGTGGTGATGGGATTTGGAATTTCCAGTGTCTTTGGCTTTGGCCTGGGATGGGGGTGAAGTCCACAAAGCCTGTATGGAATTAGCTTTAGGACATCCTTTTCCCCCTAACAGCATCTTTGTCTCCTAGAATACCAGGGGTAGATCTCCTTTCCTCTGTCTCTTCTTAATTGTCCTGGAATACAAGTTAGGTTGGGGAAAGGGAAGAGGAATGAAAAGAAGAGGGGAAGGAGAGGGTGAGGGGGAATGAAGAGGGCGAGGACATTGGCTGGATTCCCAGTTCCTTGTGGTGGGTTGGGATGCAGATTGCCTTGCTAGACCATTTGGGAGATGCAGCAAAGGTGTGGGCTGGCATTTTAGGTCTGAAAGACCAAGAAAAATCTAGGTGACTGTCAAGTCATTGTTTCACTTTATCACCCTAAATTAGCCGTTTAGAAAATAATAACAAAGTAAGAGAAGGCCAGAGTGAAGAATTTAGTGTTCTGGCTAATTGTAGGTTGACATTCTCTCTTATCCATTTTTTTTAAAACAACTTTTGATTACTTGCTGCCTGTCAGTCACCACATAGGCTATGCCTGTCCAGCTTGTCCTTGAAGACAGGGCCTTGTTGCAGGAAAGTGGGAAGCAGTTTTCTTTGACCCACTTTAATAAGCAAAGTTTATTGACTCTTGGGTTCCAAAGATGCTATTGTCATAAGTACGTTTGTTGAAAATCACTCTGGGAAGGTCTCTAGGGAATTTCTTCAGGCATCCAAAGTAATTAGCCTCCTGAAGTCACCTGGAGTGTCTGCTTTGCCAAAGAACAAACAGCCCATTGCCCTTTTTTCTTATTTCACCTGTGTGTCTGTGTGTATGGGGAGTGCTGAGGGTGGTGATGGAAGTGGTGAGATATAATGAAACTTAGGGAAAGGAGAAAGAAAAAAATATGAAGACCGAGAGAATGAAAATGGAGTGATTAATTCTTCCTTGAGACCCAACTGGTTTCTTTCTTGGTTACTACTAGGCTTGATTTTGTTCCTGCTTTTATTAAAAATTGGCCTGTGTTGGGCCTTCCCTGGTGGTGCAGCGGTTGAGGCTGCCCGTAGCCTCTGCAGCGCCGGTTTGTTCCCTGGCGCCGCCGAGGGTCCCACAAAAAAAAATAAAAAAAAAAAATTGGTCTGTGTTGAGTTCATCCCTTTTATTTCAAGGACCTGTCATTACCATAGGCATTTTTAGGCAAGTTAGTCACCTGCAACTGGCCTCAGCTCTGATTGTTGTCCATTACAGGGCTCTGCATCTGTGATCTCTTAGACTTCAGGATCTCCTTGGTCTGGTGTACAGTGGGCACACAGATATATGTTAAAATGAATGAATACACTAAGTCATTTAACCAAACCAACTAGCTGGACAATTTCACATATAACACAACTCTTTCAAAGACTCAGACTGTGACATGAGTGGTTCTCTACCATAGACAAAATCTCCACATTTTATTTTTTATTTTTATTATTAATTAATTAATTTATTTTTAAAGGTTTATTTATGCATGCAAGAACTGGGATACAGTCCAGAAGTGGTGAGGGGTGAGAGGATTAACCAGAGACAGAGTGGGGAACAGAACAGGCGGATTGACTGAAATACACTGCTGAGGGGAGCAGTGGGTGAGTCAGGAGAGGTCTGCTGCACCATGTGGGTATCTCCCTGGCCAGGGATTGAACTTGTGCTGCAGTGGCGGCAGACAGCTTCACAGGTTGTGTCTTAATCCCTTGCGCCACCAGGGAGGCCTCTCTCCACATTTTAAACTTTGATTTGAATTTAAAGAATGTTTAAGTGTCTCTGTTTTGTGAATCAAATCTTCTGAAATAATTAAATCTTTTTAAAAATTTTCCTTTAAGGATTTGCTAGAATATTTGGATATCCAGTAGGTATCATTGGAAATAATGGAGTTCTCTTTTCTGAATCTTCAAAGAAGGTAAGTGCTATTAAAAATGTTTCAAAAATTTCTGTTTCAATTTAAAACATAGCTAACTTTAAAGCTCAGGTAATGAATAAAAATTTATTACATAAAAGTTTTAAGATATTTAACCAGATGCCTTAGTAACCAAAACGCTGTGTGCACATGTGAGCATGTGTGCATGTGAGCATGTGTGTTTGTGCTTGTTAGTGTTTCAAACAGTTTTATTGAGGTTTGCGTTAATATGATGAACTATCTGGAGCACTATTAAAAATCAGGTATTTGTTTTAGGAAAGTTGTTATAAGATAATTGAATTATAACTGCTGTGTATGACACGTACATATTCAAACACTGTAGGAACTCTTCCCTTGAAAGTGTTTTATTCTCTAGTGCTCCATGCATTTGAGGGATTCAGACATAGGAATTCAGGTGACTCTGAGAGGTGATTTGTTTTTTCTCTTCTTCTCCATTATAGTTTTCATTTGATTCTATTTTCCTTTTTGAAACAGGGAAGATAATGAGTTTCAAATTACTGAAAGTCTGGTTTTATTTATTTATTTGTTTGTTTGTTTGTTTTAAGATTTATTTTTATTTATTTATACAAGCACTGGGTATAGTCAGAAGTGCGGGAGGGTGAGAGAATTCACCAGAGCCAGGGAGGGGAGCAGAGCAGGCAGAAGGATCCAAGTACACTGCTGAGAGGAGCAGCGGGTGGCAGGAGTGGTCTGCGCGTCATGCAGGACCCTCCTCCAGTGGCCGGGGAGCAGCCGGGGATTGAACCGGCGCTGCAGAGGCTGCGGGCAGCTTCGCAACCCAGCGCTCAACCGCCGCGCCACCGGGGAGGCCCTGAAAGTCTGGTTTTAAAAGCAAATTCTTAAATATCTTTTTGGCTTAGTACTCAGTATTATACATCATCTCAGATTTACCTAAACTTGAATAAATGTAGTTCATTCACTTACTTGATAATGTTTTCTTAAGAAAAAGCATTTTCTTAAGAACCACTTTTCCTCTTGAAATGATAGAGTAAATAAGATAAAGGGTCTCTTATTAATATAGGTAATAGGAAATTAGCTCTTTCATACCCTAATGGAAGAAAACTCATCTTTGGTGGAATGTTTTTACCAATTAAGTCAGTTTCTATATTTTGATATTCAGAATAGCAGTAAGTGAAAAAGCAGTAAGTAAAAAAGAAAAAAGAAGAAAAATCACCCACATTCTTACCAGAAATAACTGTTAGTAATGTTTTATTTTGGTTGTGGTTGTTATGGTTCCTTAGCTTTTCTATTTTTTAAAACAAAATTGATGATGCCATATACGTAGAGGTTTTGCTTGTTTTCCTTTAATAGTATATGTAGTGAATGTTTCTTAAAATGCGAAGTATTCCTGAAATACTGACTTAATGAATATATAATATTTCAACAGAGCAAATGTCAGACTGAGGCCAAACGCCATCTTGTTGCATTTGTTGGTTGGCACAATTAAGCCCAGGAGGAGTTATGTTGGCTTCAGCCTGACAGTTAATTTGTTGAAGTAAGCCCCAAAGGACTATGTGATTTCCTCATTCTTGTATTTGAGGACGAGCAATCACTGTGATTTTGTACTTGCCAAGGCATTTCCGGAAGTTAAAGGGATCTGCAAATAGAGAGTAAAATATAAAAGGAGGTAGTTTATAAGACTTCATAATCTCTAAAAGATCAGACAAGGAATAGTTATATTTTTATGTCATTAAGTAATTTCCTAAGATCAAGGTTAGAAGGTGTCTAGCACTCATCCAAACTCCTTTCTATTTGGATGTGTTGTGAGAAGGATTTATTTTATTATCACCTTGGTGCAAGAAAGAATATCAGATCATCATCAAAATGTAAATGTCCAAGAAGTGTTTAGATTCTTTTTTTAAGAGGAGAATTACAGAATTCTCTTCCAGTAAGGTTTAGGAAATCTCTTTAACGAGCAGTTCTGTTTCTATTACTTAAGTTTTGCTTGCTATTTGAATGTTAGTGATTGACTTCATCACTGACCCAGCAGTTGGCCTGCAACGTGGGCCAGTGACCACACAGGAGACGGTGCAAAAGCACTGTACAGAAGAGCCAGAGGTCCTCTTGATACAGTCAGCACTCAAGTCCTGCTGTTACTGTTACTATGAGTCAGACTAGCCAAGCAAAGAGCACTCTGTATTATCTTTGACTCTGGTGTGGGGTTGTAGGATGCATGACCATTGCAGATTTGTTCACTCTTCTTTAGAAAGATTTTTTATCTTATTTGCTTTTAGGGGGCTCACTTCGTCCAGTTATGCTGCCAGAGGAATATTCCTCTGCTCTTCCTTCAAAACATTACCGGTAAGGAAATAGCTTGATTGCTTTGGTTGCATTTATTCCAGAACTACACTATCCAATATGGCTCATACATTGGACAGTGCAGATATAGAACCCTTCCATGCTGGCAGAAAAGTTGTATAGGATGTGTTCTTTCTATCTTTAAAGGTTGTTTTTTTTTAAAGATTTTATTTATTTATACAAGAGCTGAGGTACAGGCCAGAGGCGCGGGAGGGTGAGAGGACTCACCAGAGACAGAGCAGGGAACAGAACAGGCAGACTAGTGAAATACACTGCTGAGGGGAGCAGTGACCGAGACAGGAGAGGTCTGCTGCGCCATGTGGGTATCTCTCTAGCTGGCCGGGATCAAACCCACGCTGCAGAGGCTGCAGACAGCTTCACAGTGCTGCTCTCAACCCACTGCACCACTGGAGAGGCCCTTTCTTTAAAGGTTAATGCTTTATGACTCTTAAATATTTGGTGGAGTTTATCCATATGTTCTGTATGAGGTAATTTCTGAGTTACATGCATCACAAACATTCAGATGGCCCCCTTTGCTCCTTCCCGTGCATGCCTATACAACCAGACGGCAGCACTTCCTGTGACCAGTGACCAGTCACATCCTCTGGTCACTGTTCCAGGGTATTGTCTGATGAGTGTCTCCTTCCCAGTACTTTGCTCCCCTTAAAGGACATCTCTTTGGATTTCATGTTCTATAGATAATCTTCAAATGGCAGATGAAATGATTTTGAAAGTCTCTTTTGGTTCTGGAGTTCTTTTTTTCTAGAAATCTTCATCTGGTGGTACCCCTAACTTTGAGATATTTGGTTAAATGCATTTAGAGAGGAGTTATGTCCAGATTGTGACCTGAGAGGATCCTATGTGTAAACCTTGTAAAAGAGCAGATAAGAAGGATTCTGAAGCTTCACTAGGCTTTCTAATAATGATTCATGATTTTTTAGCTGCCAGTAAGTTAAACCTTGTACTTGGGAGATTCCTACATTTTGGTTTTGTTAACTGTCTTGACTGGGTTGGGGGCAGAAGAGTAGAGATTGAATTTGGTTTGCAACATTACATTTGGGGAGCATGTCCAATATTCACTTGAAGATATATAGTGGGTAGGTGAGTAAATTTTGAGCACAGAAGATAAAATGTGTGTTAGCTAGAGGTGAATAGGTAGGTATCATCAGAATATGGATAGGGCATAGAAAATCATGGAGATCGATAAGAACACTGAGAGAAGAGGGTCTCAGGGATAATCTTTGGGTTATTCTGTTTCTTCCACAGAGATGAGAGTAAAGGAATTAAGGAAGTATGATCATATTGTTCTGTTTTGTTTTGTTTATGGGAGGAAGGGAAGGATTGAAGAAAATCAGGCAGCATGGCCTCGGTGTTCTTTTTGAATACAAAATCACTTACAGGGAATAGAGAAGTGGGGGTGGGGTAAGGGGCAGTGAGGATTTGAAGAGTGGTCCTTCTAATACCTTGTTGGAACTGACTTCTGCACATGAATCCCATCACCCATAGACACTGTTCTTGTTCTTTCTCTCAGGATTTATGGTTGGTAGAGAGTATGAAGCTGAAGGAATTGCCAAGGATGGAGCCAAGATGGTGGCTGCAGTAGCCTGTGCCAACGTGCCCAAGATAACTGTCATCATTGGGGGGTCCTATGGGGCAGGCAACTATGGGATGTGTGGTAGAGCCTATAGGTACGTGGTTGTCATGATTTTCTTTGAGAGAATCATATGTCAAGTATAATTATAATCATCAGTTTATTTCAGATTTACTTGAATATAGAATGGTATTCACAAATCTTTTTTTTTCCAACAAGAACCGGGGTACAGGCCACATGTGCGGGAGGGTGAGAGGATTCACCAAAGACACAGCAGGGAACAGAACAGAGTGAAATACACTGCTGAGGGGAGTAGTGGGCAAGACAGGAGAGGTCTGCCGCACCATATGGGTATCTCCCAGGCCGCCCAGGATCGAACCGGCACTGCAGAGGCTGTGGACAGCTTCACAGTGCTGTGCTCAACAGCCTGTGCCACCAGGGAGGCCCGGTATTCACAAATCTTGATCAATTATACCATAATTTGTATTATTAGGAGTGGTGAAGTTAAATTTAATGCTAAAGGGAAGAAATTCCAATGAGAATCAGAAATATTTTGAGATAGCTGATACTGAAAATACTACCAATCCTAGCACGTACAATGTGGCTAGTCTTGCTTTGAGAGAAGCGTATAAACTTAAATAGAATAGAATAGAAGTTAAGTCTGAAAATCAGCCAGCCAAGCAACCAGCTCAAGAAGTTCAAAGAAGGCAGCATATTAGACACAAGAAAATAGAATGCAGGATGTAGTGAAGAGCAAAGAAAGTAAAGAAGAATCACTGAAGCCCAGAGTTGAGTGAAAATGAAACCAAACTTGATAATCCTTTGGTAAAACTAAAGAGAGAAGGCATATATAACCAATGTCAGAAATGGAAGCCAGGACATGAGGGTATTATGAGGGTATTATGAATACTTTTATACCCCGCAAATTAGATGAGATGGAAAAATACAATTTACCAACATAGATGCCAGACTTACCTGGAGAACTTAAAACCCTACCACATGTCAGTCCCACGACTGGAAATTTGTCTGGGGTGGGTTCCAAGCTTTGGTATTTTTTGGTAATCCCCAGATGATTATAATATGCAGCTACAATCAAAACCACTAATTTAAAAGATAAACATGAGCCTCTAGGAATATCTATATTGCACAGTGAACTAATTTAATCATTCTTCCCCCAGCCCAAGATTTCTCTACATGTGGCCAAATGCTCGGATCTCCGTGATGGGAGGAGAGCAGGCAGCCAATGTGCTGTCCACAGTAGCAAGGGACCAAAGAGCAAGGGAAGGGAAACAGGTAAATTCCCTCTCCTCCCCGTCTCTGGATTTGGCTTGCACCAAGGAACCTCCTGGAGGCAGGAAACAGAGCGCCAAGTATCCCTCATGTTCCAGGCTTGGGAGTGGTGTTAGGAGGGGGTTCAACACGTAGGGTCTGCCTCTATTTAGAGGATGCTAACTTGGAAGCCGTTTCAGCTATTTAGACTTGCACATTTTCTCTCTCTTTTTTAGAGCCACTTCCTTTAAGGTGTCTTCTTTGTGGTAATTTACAATTTTCAAGAAAATACTTCAGAAACTCAGCCTATGAGTGCCAGTGGCATACAGATGTTTGATTCTTAGTCATGTACAGTTAGTGAGATTTAAATAAATCTGATTTACTTATTTGATTTCAGAGCAAAGCACCCAGTTGTTTTTTCAGCTTTACTTTTAAATGGTTAAGGATACCTTGAGTGGGAGGGCTCAGTCATCTGACAAGAAGTGGCGTTATTATACTGTGAAAGAGTAAAGGACGAAACAGGGCACTGGAAGCTGATGAAAGGCAAATCAGCAAGTGGTTGCTTTTAACATGGATTCTTTTGTTTGTGTCTCCATTGGAGTCTTCTGAATTTTGCACTGATTTTTGTTAATTATAACTTAAGTATAATATTTTGTGTAAGCACCAAGCATTAAAATGATTGAGGCATCTTCCTGAAATTGATGAAGAACACTGTTTCGTCATAACAGAGTATAAAATGCAGGCGCCCTGCCTTCTCAGATTCTCAGTCCTGCCATTCAGGGATCAACTGGTCAACGTCCTCATTTGTGGAGTGGGATAATATAAAACCAGAGATTGTCCCTGGCCCTGAATGCATCCACCCACGCCTCACATCTCTGTTCGTCTTTTCTAAGCAGAGGAATTCTGCAGACTTAACGTTCAGATTCGTGTTAGCACTAACATCAAAGCAAACACTAAGCTTTACTTACTGTGTGTGGGAGAGGGAGTGAGGGAGCATAAAATGACATTCTACCAAGTATCCACCAGATGGTCTACCTAAACTAGCCCAGCATGGTGATCTCTTATTGAATAGTTGTTCTCTGATTAACTTGATAAGCAGATATATAATTCATCTATTTTATATATGGAAGAAAAAGTATAAGCTTTTAATGATTTTCCCTTAGAGTTCTTAATTTATAAATTATATAAACCACTAAAGTACATAAAAGAAGATTGGATTTGTTTGAAATTCATTTTTTTTTTTTTTTTGGTGTAAATATACTCAATGGAAAATGCTTTTTGGGCGTTCAAAATTAGTGTGCATGAAGATTTTTACATTTGAATTATCACCTATTTCTGGCAAATCTGATGAACAAACTATTAAAGTTTTTAACTAATGAAAATATCTTTCCACTATATGGGAATTTTCAAAAGAGGTTGTTCAAGGTGTGATTGATGTTTTACCCCTCTAAGGTACAATTTCTTTTCAATATTGGCTGTTTTGAACAAAAATCCCTAATTTCTCCACCTTTTTAAACAGAAGCTGCTAAATCCAATGTGCCCCTTTGTTATGTAGTAGAATTCACCCCTACAGTTGTATTCTGCTGGAATACAATGATAGGTGATGTTCTTAGCTTTGACCTTACATCAAATGGCCTCTGGATGTTGTCTCTGATAAGGGAAATGGGATGGTGCACTCACTTGATACTGATGTCTCAGTTGAGATCATGTGTGTTAACATATTGCTTGTAATCTGGGTGAATGTGGGTTGTAGCATTATAAACCATGAATTCTGTTGCCACGCTTTTCTTTTCTTTTTTTTTTTTTTTAAAGATTTCTTTTTTTTTAAGATTTATTTATTTTTTTACAAGCACTGGGTACAGTCAGAAGCATGGGAGGTTGAAAGAATTCACCAGAGGCAGAGCAGGGAGCAGAACAGGCAGAAGAACCAAAGTACAATGCTGAGGGAGCAGTGGGCAGCAGGAGAGGTCTGTGCCCCATGTGGACCCTCACCCGCACCGGGATCACACCAGCGCTGCAGAGGCTGAGGGCAGCTTCACAACCCAGCGCTCAACTACTGCGCCACTGGGGAGGCCCTAAAGATTTATTTCTTTATGCATACAAGAGCTGGGGTGCTGGCCAGAGATGCAGGGAGAGGGGGGAATGGTGAGAGGATTCACCAGAGACAGAGTGGGTAGTAGAACAGACAGATCTACTGAAATACACTGCTGAGGGGAGCAGTGGGCGGGACAGAAGAGGTCTGCTGCACCATGTGGGTCAGCTCCCTGGCTGGGGATTGAACTCATGCTGCGGTGGTGTGGACAGCTTCATAGTGCTGTGTCTCAACCCCTTTTGCCACCAGGGAGGCCCCTGTTGCCACATTTTTCTTGATCTTCTCTTGAGTGGCTCTGTTGTTCCATGGAACTGATTTACTCAGGATCCCTTTTCTTTCAGTTCTCCAGTGCTGAAGAAGCTGCTTTAAAGGAACCCATCATCAAGAGATTTGAAGAGGAAGGAAACCCTTACTATTCCAGTGCAAGGTGGGAGCCAGAATCCCTGATGGCTGCATCTGGGCAGACAAGGCAGCAGCTCTAGGAGATCTAAGCAGTGGGAATGGCCCAGCCTGTGGCAACTAATAAGCAATGTTTGGGCATACTTGATTTTGTACTGTGTCTGTAATGGGAATGCCTGCTGCTGAAATGCCCTTCTCCCAGGCTGGACTGGGGATCTACCCCACTGGTCTGATTCTGCCACCCACTCCCCTTCTTCTCTTATCCCACCTATCTGAAGACTGGGGCTGCAGGGACCCTGCAGCTGGAGGTTGAACCCCAGTGGGGCTGGGAAGTTAGGAGTTAAAATCCTGGCTATGTCTCTTTTAGGAATTAGTTCTAAGTTTGCTTAAACACATAGATTCTGGTGATAGCCCTCTCTGATATTTGTTTTTATCTCACTCTAAGCATGAGATGGGTTGAACACTTACTGGCACTTGCTAACAAGTATATTCGTGTGTTCAGAAGGTGATCAGTCACAGCCAAGGCCCATGTGTCAATGCCAAGTAATTACCTCACACACCATCACAAATCTTGATTCTGTTTGCTTCTTATGCCATTTAATGAGGTAATAAATTTTCCAGACCTGTCCCAGCTGGAGACTTGTTGGCATGTGCTTTCAGACCATTGTTTTCTACCAACAACTTTAATGTTCTGCATTCTGAAGAGTAATCTAAGCTTCATGTCTTCCTTTTATCCCTTGGGCAGAGAGAAAAAAGAAAATAACTATTTGTGTCTTTTAAAATTAAGTTATGCAGTGATTTATGCCATTGACTGGTGATGGCAAACTGGAGAAAATCAGAAGTTAGAATCCATTTCCATCACTTGAACAGTTTTTGTGGCAGGCGCTGCTCTTAGTACTGGGGGCATAAAGACTTGAATATACTTATTTTCAAGAGCATAATTAGTTTCAGAATTTAAATGATACCCTCAGGATTTTTTAAATGCCTGTTTCTCTTTTGTTAAATATGCATTTTTCCAAACAATATTACTAGGTATATTTTACTGTGATAGGTCATTGATTACTTAATTAAGAAAAAGCATTTTAAAGATTTTGATTTGAGATACATGTTCTTTAACCATCACTGAGACATATTGTAGCTAGCAGACCACAAAAGGAAATACAAAACCATATGAAAAGTAAGAGAAAGTGTATATTGTGACTCACTACAGTTTTTTTTTTTTTAATATATAAGATTTTGATTGAAATTCATCAGGACAGTTGAAATATTAAACTTTGAAAAATAGCATATTTTGAGTGAGCCATTAGTTTGTTTTTCAACCCTAGTTGAGATAAGTCATATACTGAGAAAGACTGAAATCCTTTGCTATTTTTATAGTTAAATTATTATTATTTAAATAGATTATACGCAATGCAGGAGTGCAAATGACTCAGATAGACTTATCTCTGGAAATAAAAGTTGAAAAACAGTATGGTTTTTCTGTTAATCTATAAAATTCTAACCCTTCTGTTAAAACAGACGGTGACTTGGAGACAGCAACTTTCTTTCAAATATTAAAGAATTTTCAAGCCAGTTTATGACACCTCCCTTGGATTTAGCAAATCTCAGCTTACAGTTGAATTCTGTGGTCTATTTAGACTTCAACCTGGCTGGATCTGTCTTTTTCTAGATTTGGGTCATCATCTGTTACTATAATTTCCCATGTCTTTCCTTACAAGTTCTGTGGGCAGCGCACCAGTTTTCTATGCTTAGTTCTTTTTATAATCAGACTTTTATCAGGCATTTGATCAGGGCCTTGCACCTGGAGCCACCTTTGATCTGATGGTGAGTGAAGCGGCCCCAGCATCATCTTGCCTGTGGTGTTCCTCAGCTGATGGTTTCTGGATGGAGTCTGATCAATTGACCGGGTTACAAACGACCAGAGTGGCCTTTTATTAGCTGCTGATAGTTCAGGGCCCACCTATGAATGTTTTATGAGCAAGGATTTGATTCATGGCCTGTTGATGAAAGCATGTTTAATAATTGATGCTGTGTCTAGATCCTGAAGGCAGTTTGTTTAAAGAAAGTAAAATTGCCATGTATTAACAACCTTTAAGAAGCGCTATTTCTCATTCATTTTGCTTTAAAATGTTGATGTTGTTAATGCAAACTAAAATTTTACTTAAAATTTCTTCTGAAAGCAGATTAAAGCTATTAGTTGTATTTCCTATTGCAGCAAAAGTTAAGAATTACATATGAATATATTTTATTAATAAAATGGAGACTAGTCATTATTGTCAGCTTAAGAATTTGGGGAGATATCCTTTTTTAGTAGGGACTTTGGTTTGAGGCTGTTACTTGGATTTATGTGGTTGTCCATATTTTAACTGGAATACTTCAACTTGATTTGTATGTTTGTGTGGGCAGAAGAAACAGGGAAGTTTTTCTTGAAATAAGTAAAAGTTTTAAAATCTGGGGTTTTTTGATGTTGTTATAATAAGCAATTTCTGAAGCCATAGCTTCTTCATAAAACGCTCTGTGGGGATCTGGGATTAAAGTCATGACAATTTCCTTCACTTTTTGTTAAATGTGAACATGGTCTCTGTTGTGAGATTATAGGACGCAGATTCTCATAGGTAGATCCATGTATTGCCTGAGGAAAAACTTCTTGGGGATTTCTGGCCATGGACTGTATAATGGCATACAAATGATAGTTGGTGGTAGAGTGCTAATAACTCCTTTTGTTCTTTTCTCAGGCTGTGGGATGATGGGATTATTGATCCAGCAGAAACCAGAATGGTCCTGGGTCTCAGTCTTAGTGCTGCCCTCAATGCACCAATCCAGAAGACCAACTTTGGCATCTTGAGGATGTAACTGGAATAGCAAGCGTCTTTCACTGGCCATGTGCCCAAAATTAATACATGAGTAGCCTTAAGATTTTAGACTTTTCAACATGTAGTTGTTACAGTAATTGTTTCCTCAACATGATACATTGTACTTTCCTAATGAAAAAAAAATCAGTGAAGATATTTATTTGGTAAACCTCAATTCTTTGGAGATTTTCTCAGAAAATTATTTTTTGTGGCTCAGCTTTACTACCTTGTAAATTCCAGGTATTACTGAGGTTATGAAAATATAAATTGTATTTCTATTGAAATGATTGCTTTGCTGATTCTACACAAATGATATTTCAACACGGTAATTTTTTAAAGTATTATTTTTCCCTGAAGCCACTATCATGTTCTCTCCTGTAATAGTCAGGTGTTTCATTGTCTGCATGATGGTTCTATGTCCTACCCATTCTCTTCACCCAAAACCTTGACAACAGCCCTCTCCAAGGTTACCACTGACCTCCATGTTGCTGTGGGTTTCTTTGCTGAGTTTATCTGACTTAACCTGCAGCATTCTAATCACTCCAACATTTCTTCCTAGAAATGCTGTGCTTCGTGTCGTGCTCTGACCCCTCAGGTTTTTTACCGACTTCTCAAGCCATTCTTATGCTGCTACTTTGCAGGTCCCTATGCCTCCACTGACCCCTGTCTCCCACCACCCCTTCACCATTTGTCCTGAGTTTTCATTAGTAATTCATGAATACATTCTCATTCGGAGATCCAAATAACAAAAGTATTTCTTCATTTGTTAAATTGTGGCAAAATATATGTAATAGAATTTGCCATTTTCACCACTCTAATTGTACCGTTCTGGTCATTAAGTAGACACATTCTCACTTCTGTGCAGCTATTACCACCCTCCATCTGCAGAACCTTTTCTTCATCCCACCCTGAAACTTCCCACTGAATACCCCATAGTCCTCCCCGCCCCCAGCCCTGGCACAAGCACATTCTTGAATGTGTGTGTTCTCATGGCCTGGTTTATTCCTGTTGGGCCATTTCAGCCTTTCTGGCTTCAGTTGCTGGAAGGCAGGTGATTCTTGTACTGACAGTTCCTAACAACGTTCTCCCTGAGCCCCAGGCCTGCGTGTGTGACATGTCTACTGAGGGTCTGCATGGCTTGTCTAACAGGAATTTTAAGTTCAGTCATCAATTCTGTTGATTTTGCTTCCTATTCTTAAATTCCCTCACTATTTTTGTCTTTCGGGCCTTAGTGTCACCTAGTTCAGTCTCCATCACTCTGGATTAAGATTACCTTCCTAAAGTGCACATCTGGCTATGCTCTTCTCTTGTTGAAATCTTTTAAACATTTAAAAATGTTTCCTTATGGAAGAACCCAGCCCCTGTGCCCTCAGGATCTTGACCTCCAGCCTCTTCTTCTCATATGCCATGCTCAATTATTCTAGATTTTTAGTTCCTAGAACCTACTATGACTTTCCCACCTGAGGGCTGCCATCACCCTCTGCCTAAACTCTATAGCTCTTCCTATTTTTAAAACACTTAGCTTTTGTGTCTCTGACTTCCCTGAACTGGATTAGACACTACTGTGCGCTGTTACACAATTGCCATCTACTTCGTCTGTCACATAGTCATCACTTTACTGTACACATTTCTTTAATATTTCCTCCCTCCTGAAGAATGTACGCTCCATGAGAGCAGGGTCCTCCTGTTTACCCTGTATCTCCAAAGCTTGGCAATTTAGGTGCTCAAGAGCTTTGTTGAGTGAATGAAAAAAATGCATATTAATTGATATCCCAGGCCATGTAGTTTTAAAATAAGTGATTCATGATATAATCAAATACAACTATCAATGATTTCCTAATAAAATATATTACAAACATTTGTGCATGATGTTTAGTTAAGGCTGCATTTGTATATTAGGGAGTCATTTTTTGAGATGTGTACACATAGAAGATTACAATTGAAAGGTAAGTTGTAAGCATTTAAACACATTAAACTGTCAGTTAAAATTTATTCATGACAAAACAAAATGATTTTTTTTAAAGATTTATTTATTTATCCAAGCACTGGGTACAGTCAGAAGCGGGGGGGGGGGGGCGGCGGGGTGTGTGAGAGAATTCACCAGAGCCAGAGCAGGGAACAGAACAGGCAGACTGATGGAAACACACTGCTGAAGGGAGAAGCAGGCGCCATAGGAGAGGTCTGTGCCATGTGGTACCCTCGCTGGTGGCCGGGGATCGAACCGGCGCTGCAGAGGCTGCGGGCAGCTTCGCAGCCCAGTGCTCAAGCATAGATATTTTCTTAGCAGGAACTCTGAGCAAGTCAAAGATTCATGGATGTATCTTAACTTTTGTTATTTAGGAGGTCACAATCATCACTAAAACCACACCTAAGCTAGATTATTTTATATACTTGTCTTATTAAAAATATTTATACTTTACAATATAGGCAGACTTTTTGTTTCCATACAGATTTATTGAAATATGATGGGCATGTGACATTGTATAAATTTAAGTTACACCATGCAGATATTTGAGATATATATATATATATA